>NW_027467531.1:35000-65000 GCF_046742065.1 Oratosquilla oratoria
CACTGTCTGCTAGTTTCCCTGCTTTTGTTAAGATATTCTTTGCTGTCGTTTGTGATCTGAATTTAACCTTAATCGGTCTGGTCTTATCTGTATTGTATTTCCCAAGCATATACATTGCTTCTATTTGTTTTCCTATTTCTGGTTCATCTTCTTGAACTACTTTTAATATATTATTTACTTTTCCTTTTCCTTCTTTATTCTTGTAGTCCTATTAAGACTATACTTCTCTTCTATCCCTAATATAATTATACATTTCTTTTTGTCTGCTAAGTCTCTTACTATATTCTCATTCTCCCTCATCACTTTAATAACTGTGTCCTTAGTTTGTTCTTTCATCTGCTGTTTCATTATACCTCTAAATTAAATTTTATTGTTCTCTTATACTTTCTTCCGACCACTTACCTCTTTGGCTATGGACTCTTGATTCTCTTTATTATTCCAGGTACTTCCTGTGTGTGCCATGTGTATGTGTGTGTGTGTGTGTGTGTGTGTGTGTGCGTGTGTGTGTGTGTGTGTGTGTGTGTGTGTGTGTGTGTGTGTGTGTGTGTGTGTGTGTGTATGTGTGCGTGTGTGTGTGTGTGTGTGTGTGCGCGCGTGCATGTGTGTGTGCGCGCATGCGCGCGTGTGTGTGCGTTTGTGTGCGCGCGCGCATGTGTGTGTGTGTGAGAAAGCAAATAAGAAAGCAAATAAGAAAGCAAATAAGATTCTAGGACTGATTGCGCGATCTTTTGATTTCAAAAGTCCATCACTCATTAACAAGCTATATAAATCGTTAGTTCGTCCACATTTGGAATATACTGTTTCCGTATGGTCACCGAATCTCATTAAAGACATTGACAGACTGGAAAAAGTACAACGGCGAGCCACAAAACTGATTCCAAATATCAAAAATAAATCATACGAAAATCGACTAAAACATATGAATCTGTTTTCCCTAAAAAACGTAGACTCAGAGGTGACTTGATACAGGTCTTTAAGATTTTAAAGGGAATTGACAACATCAAAAGTGACCAAATTTTTACACTGAATGAGAATCAGACAAGAAACAATGGTCTCAAACTGTCCGGAAATAGATTCAATTTGGAAGTAGGTAGAAACAACTTTGCCAACCGTGTAGTTAATGAATGGAATAAACTTCCTGCACAGGTAGTGCATTGTAGTTCAGTTCGAAGCTTTAAGAATCATTTAGATAAATACCTAAGTAAGATGCTGTAATGATTATAATTTATCTTATATTATTTGTTTTTGTTTTGTTATCATTTGTCTGTCTGATTTTCATTTATTATTAGTTATATGTCAATTTATTATTCTTTACTATTTACCTGTTTGTTTATTATTTAAATATACCTATGCATTTATTTATGTATTTTATTTTTTATTTACATTATTATATTTTTTATTTATTATTTTATTATTAATATGATTTTTTTTTTCGCATCCGACCTAGATATGGATCAAAAGGTCTCCTGTCGGCATGCTCCGCCTTTGTAATCCTTTGTAATCCTTTGTGTGTGTGTGTGTGTGTGTGTGTATGTGTGTGTGTGTGTGTGTGTGTGTGTGTGTGTGTGTGTGTGTGTGTGTGTGTGTGTGTGTGTGTGTGTGTGTGTGTGTGTGTGTGTGTGTGTGTGTGTGTGTGTGTGTGCGCGCGCATGTGTGTGTGTGTGTGCGTGTGTGTGTGTGCGCGCATGTGTGTGTGCGCGCGCGCATCTGTGGTGTGTGTGTGTGTGTGTGTGTGTGTGTGTGTGTGTGTATGTGTGTGTGTGTGTGTGTGTGTGTTTATGTGTGTGTGTGTGTGTGTGTGTGTGTGTGTGTGTGTGTGTGTGTGTGTGTGTGTGTGTGTGTGTGTGTGTGTGTGTGTGTGTGTGTGTGTGTGTGTCTAAATGTACTACCTCAACATATTAAATGAGAAAGAAGTTCAAAATCTACTTCAATTCAACAACAGGAATCTGTGATGCGTCGCGTGTGTCACCTGCTTAGTTTTTACGCAGTTATGGACATAAGTTCACCTTTTCTATTTTAAATTATAATTTTTGATTTCTTATCTACACTCCCACATGTAAGTTCTTGTTTCGTTAATGGTTAACGTGTTGACGTTAACATTGACACACTACCAGGAGAAAGTTTTCAATATGTTAATGAAATCATATGACGAAATGCAGAAAATATATTGGCTAGTTATTCAGTGATCAGCATGTTGATCGAATTTAGTTGAACACATGTAACGAAAAGTGGTTTCCCGCCGCTTAATCAAATTGCCTTTCATTACCAAGAAATGTCCCCACGACCCAAGTTGGGGGTCGATATTTTAAATCAAATTACTTTGTACATGTCTGACATGGGTCTCCTCTTAGGAGAAACACGTTGTTCTGGTCTCCTTTTTCTAAATTTAAATGCCTCGCTTTTGGGCAATCCTTCAAGAATCTTCTTCCCAGCAGGTGTCACCCCGGTCAAACCTTCCCCCTCGAGTTTTGAAATATTTTCGTAAACCCCAACTTAGTTCCCATGAAAGTGAATACAATATCCTTGTGATAGATAAAAGAAAAGCAAATGAAGAAATTGTCACCCAGTACTGGAAAAACTGAAAAAGATATATTACAACTCGTTTGCTGTAGATAAAGTACCACATAAACGAATAAGATAAGGTTGAGGTCCGGTCGGGTGACAGCCCCGCTAACCTAAATAAAAAATTGAAGACAGAATAAATGGAACAGTGCCATCATTTCGTACGGAAATGATTGATAAAAACTGCCGTGCAATGCATTTTTCTGTCAACCAACATCACGTATATTTTCATACATGTGTTTAAATCTACTCTTTCATAGTCGAAAATTTCCCGGTGTTGCTTATTTAACCTTGAACCACCTACAAACCATTTGTGAGAACAAAATGATCAAAGGGTCACATTTGTTCTTTTCCCCAACAAATTGCAAGTCCTCTAACCTGTGTGTACGTGTGGGTTTATGTTTGTGTTCGAATCAACACAGAACCTCTGGCATTCTCCAGAGCAAAAATTTCAAGTGACAACATTCGTCCTTCGCCCACCAAAGGGCTGAAGCACAATACAGAGGTTATCTTTCCCTTGGAGCAAGACCTCGTGTTACATAAAGAGGACTTTCATTGCGTCAGTTAACCCTTTCAGTGTGGGGACTTGCCTTCATCATCATAAATTGGGGGCATACGCCAGGGGGCGCGTTGCTTCACTCACACGTCGGCGCTAGTCCTCACGGTCTCTCCAAGCAAGCTCCCATGTAGACACCCTTCCGATTCCAAACAACTAATAAAAAGTTCGATCGATTTAAATAGTTAAAATAGTTTAGTGTCAACCACAATCCATCGTGTGAATTGCGCCACCGTAGCGAAGGCGCCAATTAGATCCTTACTTTTTTTTTATTTTTTTTTTATACACATTCCGGTTTTATTCAAGAATCAGGCAAACACATTTTTATTTTTCTATTTGAAAGATAGATTTTTCCTGTATAATGGTTACGTTAGGTTAGATTAAGTTTGGCTCGGTTACGTTAAGTTAGGTTAGGTTGGATTAGGTTAGGTTATATTAGGTCAGGAGCTATTGAAGAACCTGTTTCAGGTTAGATATTCGTGTCTGCGTGATTCTGGAATTTTACCCACATTACTATTTTATTTATTTTCTGTTTCCTATTCTCCGCTCACCTCTTACCATCTACTAATACCCTCTCATGGATGTTATGAGCAAGTCTCTTTCAACCAACCATGAAATTCCTCCTTTGTATTTATGTTCAAAATATCAACATCATTCACCAACGATCTTCTTTAGATACGCGTACATTGCCTTCCAACCTTTTTCCCTGAACCACTTGAATATCATGATATTCTTTAAGCTCTTGAAATATAGTCTTTTTCATTTCCTCTTTACTCCTCCTTCTCGCCCCGCGGTCCATATCCTCCGAGGAACCAATTACGTAATAACTCGGTCATGTTGGCTGCTGCGGCTCCTGTCATGCGCCGCCTGATTACATTCTCTTTCCTTCCCATCTCGTGAAAACAAATGCCACATGAGGCGTCCAGAAACAGAGAGGCATCCCTGTCGCTTTACTGGTTTCTAGTTAAGACGGGTATATGTAAAGGAGTCTTACGCCTTTCACGAGCCGTGCTTAACTCGAATCCGGTAAAAATGGCGGGGATGCCCCTCTGTTTCTAGACGCCTCATTTGAATCCCCGACAGTGAATAGTGATTGGCATCTGCTTCTGCTATCCATATTTACAGAGTAAATGTGATGGTATCTTCAGAGCAATTTTATTATTTTTATGCTCCTTTTTATGTTGATACCGACACACAACTCATTACTAAGATGGTACGATCTTTAGGTTTTGCTCTGGTTGATAATAAATTGTTTTCTTCGTGTGAAGGCAAACCGTAGTAAAGAGACGAATGCGTCCGCTGCATTATAAATTTTGTCAATATTCTATAAACCACTTCAGTAGGGCTTACCTAGGATTCTGTACTTCATGTATCTGTTTATTAAGTTCGTAGTGTTTTCGTGTGTGCGAGCGTGCGTGTGTGTGTGTGTGTATGTGATTCATCATGGTCTTGGATCACGTGTTGTACTCGTGATCGACAGTTATTCCCCTCCAGAAAGAGAGCTCAGATCTCATATATGACCGACCTATGGGTAATGTGACCTTACACGCATACACACACACAACTCTCCACCCACGAGAGTTGGAGTAACAAGTCGCAGCGCAGCGATACTGAAATTATTTCAGCCCTGGGCGGGATTCGAACTCGGACCGCCGTAGTGGTTGCCGGGAACTCTAAACACTACGCCACGAGAGTGTGTGTGTGTGTGTTAGTGTGTGAGAGTGAGTGTGTGAATATGTGAAAGTGAGTGTGTGAATGTGTGAGAGAGATATTCACGTTCGACAGCTATCGACACACCGGCGTCTTTAACCTTTGAGCCACGAGAAAACGAATGAAATCATTATCTCATTAACCTTACCTCTCCCATGCTAGCAAAAGTAATAACATATGTATCCCCTTCCTAACTCGGGAAGTCATTTTACATCCTTCAAAACATAAAACGAATAAAAAAAGAACTCTAGAACATTTTTCTTATTCCTTCTTTCCTATTCGACAAATATTCTTTGCCTGCTATATTCAAGTCACTCTTTCTCTAATACTCTCTAGACACAAAACACCCATTTGCCCTCATATGTTCACTAACAAAGTCTCTGTATTCTTCTTCTCCCCGCGTCTCCTCGAGTGCAAGGAACAGTCAACAAGGGACGAAGACAGAAACGAACTTAGTGGCTTCCTGTTGACAATTGAATGATCTGAAAATGTTGGAATTGCTCGAGGTTATTCTGTCACGTCTGTCCTCATAACATGACAGAGTTACAGGACAGAGAACTAGAGCAGGGGAAGAGAAACCATGAAGTGATGGGCGTTCTGACTGCAGCGAAGACGACAAAGAGGACGGCGACGATGTTGGTGCAAACGACGACGACAACGACGATAGCGACAATGGTTCCAAGTAAAGGAGAATGAGGGTAGAAACAAGGAAGATGACTGTGTCAGTTCTTCCAACAAGACAAAACGACGTTAGCGACGGCAAATGAGAAAAAAGGGACAATCATGGCGATAAATATGACAACTCCGAATATAATTTACGCACTGACATACGAAGAGAATAACAGAAATAGAGAAAGCGAACAGAGGCGGCAGTGAATCTTCATGTGAAAAGGAGAATAAAATGCGTATATATGTAATGTACATATATATATTTTTACACATACACACATACATAAACACACACACACACACACACACAAATGCACACAAGTGTACACACACACACACACACACACACGTAATCCAAGACCATGGTGAATCACACACACACACACACACACACACACACACACACACACACACACACACACACACACACACACACACACGTGATCCAAGACCATGGTGAATCACACACACACACACACACACACACACACACACACACACACACACACACACACACACACACACGTAATCCAAGACCATGGTGAATCACACACACACACACACACACACACACACACACACACACACACACACACACACACACACACACACACACACACACACACACGTAATCCAAGACCATGGTGAATCACACACACACACACACACACGTAATCCAAGACCATGGTGAATCACACACACACACACACACACACGTAATCCAAGACCATGGTGAATCACACACACACACACATACACACACACACACACACACACACACACACACACACACACACACACACACACACACACACACACACACACACACACACACACACACACACACACACACAAAACTTCGTGGCGCAGTGTTTAGAGATTTCGCCTGCCACTACGGTGGTCCGGGTTCGAATCCCGCCCACGGCTGAAATAATTTCAGCATCACTGCACTGCGGGTTGTTACTCCAACTCTCGTGGGCGAGGAGTTGAGTGTGCGTGTGCGTGTGCGTGTAAGGTCACAGTATTACCCATAGATCAGCCATAGGAGCTCTGAGCTCTCATTTGGAAGGCTGATCACGAGTCCAACACGTGACTCCAAGAATCACACACACACACACACAAACGCACACAAGTACATGTACACGCGCAAACGCACACACACAGACACACACACACACACACACACACAAACAAACGCACACAAGTACATGTACACGCGCAAACTCACACACACACACACACACAAACACACACACGCACACACACACACACACACACACAATGGTCTTGGATCACGTGTTAGACTCGTGATCGACAGCTATTTCCCTTCCGGAAGGGAGCTCAAGAGTTCATATATGACCGATCTATTGGTAATACTGTGATCTTACACGCACGCACACCAACCTCCCCGCCCACGAGAGTTGGAGTAACGATTCGCAGCGCAGTGATACTGAAATTATTTCAGCCCTGGACGGGATTCGAATCCGGACCGCCGTAAAGGCGGCCAGGAACTCTACCAACTGCGCCATCGATTCGTGTTTAGTTTGTATATGTGTGTGTGTTTTGTGTATATATATATATATATATATATATATATATATGTGTGTGTGTGTGTGTGTGTGTGTGTGTGTGTGTGTGTGTGTGTGTGTGTGTGTGTGTGTGTGTGTGTGTGTGTGTGTGTGTGTGTGTGTGTGTGTGTGTGTGTTTACCTAGTTGTATTTTACGGGAAGGGGAGCTATGCTTGTGGACCCGTCTTCATATCTCATTTTATCTAAACTATTTTTAAATTCATGTATTGTTTTTGCACACACCACTTTCTCATCTAACTTGTGTGTGTGTGTGTGTGTGTGTAGGTGTGTAGGTGTGTAGGTGTGTAGGTGTGTAGGTGTGTAGGTGTGTAGGTGTGTAGGTGTGTAGGTGTGTGTGTGTGTGTGTGTGTGTGTGTGTGTGTGTGTGCCTATGCGTCCATGCATGTATACATGTCCAGTATTTGTTGGGGAATAATTGCCATGTTCTTCATGATATTCACTTGACTGGATGGTAAAAGGAACTTTCTAAATTAATAGATTACTCAGCCTTTTATAGTTGATCAATCATGCTTTTATAGTGTTACGGGACGGGCTGGTTATGTGAAGAGACGTTACGTATAACGGATAAGTGCTTAAGAACCAGCTCACTTCTAGAAGCCACTGTAGGACTGAATTATCTGGTCAGGGCCTAGATAATTCGTAAGACTAGAAGTTAAGGTAACAAAGAAGATTCCAGGAATGGAATATTAAACTAGCGATAAAACTAGTAAACGAAATTATTAATAACATGGAAAATATTTACAGGCAATCAACACAAAAGAGAATGGGCAGTTGGGTCAATGGGACCGTTACATGATTATAAGAATATGGAAATTATCGTTCAAATAAGAAACACAAGATACGTATACAATATGGTACTATCTAAGTACAAAGAGATCAGGAACATGTATCATAATAAGTAATAAGTACAAATATAAGTATAATGCAATGCAATGTATATAAGACACGTAATGTAGGCAAAAAGGGTGATCACTTCACACCAATCGTCTCATGAGTCCAAACTTCTATTTTTATCAAGAGAACAATATGCGAGAAATGACAAGGTGTGAGTGATTTCCACCGCTTATATACCATTGGACCGGAAGCGGGATACTTCCGGTGAAGGGTGCGGGTGAGCGCAAAGGGGGGAGGGAGGGTAAGTTAACACACGTCAACATGGGTAGTTTTAAGACCCTCGACTCGCTTGAACAATCTACTTATTTAGTAACTGTCAAATCTGTGCGCTCCGAACTATTCAGGATTTCGCTTGTCTGTTTGTTCTACAAGAGTGCGCACATTTCTCCGCACGTAGGCAAGATTACATATAGTGGACGGGCGTTACTGCTTAACATTGTTATAATACATACATGGACAAGAAATATGAACATAGTTATGTAATACAAAGGAACACAATTCTATAACATAATTACACATATGACGTAATATCTAATATTACGTTACAATAGCATGAGACTAGTTAGATGGTATATTATTATCTATACTGTATTTTCGACAATGTTTGTTTCCTAGTTTAACAATTGGATTACTTGTCTCATAATACAATGCAAAAAATATGTAGTCATGATCCTTTTACAGCACGACTTAAGTGAACTTACACCAATAAACGCGGCCAAAACCATTACCTTGACCCAATATGTTAGGAGAGCTTTGACAAGGGCTAGTTACCACCCAGTTGTCCATGGCTACGAAGTAAAATGCGATATCAGCAGGGAAATGTGGTCAAAACTGTCCCTTTATTCCTTTATGTTAGGAGAGCTTCAACAAGGATTAGTTACCATGGCGACGATGGGAGATCGGGGTTCGAAGACCCACAACAATACATGTACGTGACTTCGAACTTTCTGACGGCTCAATGAACTTTTGGTAAGACTATAATGAACGTTTCTTCCCTTGCCATGACCTAACCCCTCGTGGGTAGAGAAGTAGCTTACTTTGGCTAGATGTTTTCATTGGTAGATATTCAGAACCAAATATATAGAAAGATTACCATAGTGAAATAGGTTCAGTCCCTTGACGGTGCTTCCGCTCAGATAGATATTATCTGCGTGCTGCTTAGAATATATCAGATAACGATCTCTCCATCAAGATATCATTGTTATTCCCTAAACAAACATCTCCATTCAAAATGGAAGAAAAAATAAAAAAGGACAAATAGATGAATAAATAAACGAATGAATAAATAAATGAATAAACAAATAAATAAATGAACAATAAAGAAGATGATAAATAAGTAATTGAATAAACAAATAAGTAGATAAATCAATACATAGATAAATAGATAAATAAGTAGATAATTATCTAACGAGCAAATAAGCATACAAGTCAAAATAAGATGAAATAGAATAGGATGAAATATCATAAGGCATGTTTCCTAATACAAATGTGAAGCAATACGTACACGTTCATTGTAGCAAAAATTGCAACGCAAAAGATGCTGAGTTAGACAGGCTATATTTTATGAGACAAGCACGAATTGCATGTTTGGCCGCGCCGAAAGACATGATGACAAAGCATCGAGGCCAAAATTACTTACAGGTGAAAGAACTGTAGAAGGGAAATAGAGCATTGAAAAAGAAGATATTTCAGTAAAGGAGATATCTGACAAGATGCCAGCATGAAAAGAAAAATAGTAACAGCATCCAGTTTACTTATTATCATAACTTTTATCAGCAAATGTGGAATAATTCCAAAATTCTCTCCACGTTTTTAATATTTTCATTAATGATAAGGTATCAGTAACACAGAATGTATATCTTTTCACATAATTATACTCACCTAAGCTGTGACACACAGTAACAGCACCCATATATACAGAAAGTTGTTAGACTTATAATACGGACTCTAACGGAAGCACAAATGTGTGCACACCAGTGGAATCGCGCGCGCGCGCATTTATGCACACATACGGTACTATATACACACAAGCAAACACATACACAAGCAAACACATATACACATACGTATACACACACACATACACACATACATACGCACACACACACACACACATACGCACACACATACATACGTACACACATACATACGCACACACACACACATACAAACACACACACACACACACACACACACACACACACACACACACACACACACACACACACACACACACACACACACACACACACACGAACACACACGCACACGCACGCACGCACACACGCAGGCACGCACACATGCACAAGCATGCACAAGCATGCACAAGCATGCGCATTAGCAAAGAAAGACGTCTTTGCTTCGGAGCTCTGGTATGGATAAGTCTACCAGGAATGGTAGAGTAATAGCTGTCGATCACGAGTTGAACACGTGTACAAGCATGTACACACTCTATACATAAAAAACACACACTCAAGCATACACACATACATATGCTTACATGCACACAGCCACTCGCATGGAGCAGTGGTAGAGTTCACGGCCGCCATTACGGCGGTCCGGGTTCGAATACCGTGCAGGGTTAAAATAATTTCAGTATTACTGCGCTGCGAGTCGTTATTCCAACTCTCGTGGGCGGAGAGTTGGGTGTGTGCGTGCGTGTAAGTTTACAGGATTAACCATAGATCGGTCATATATGAGCTTTGAGCTCTCATCTGGGAGGCAAATAGCTGTCGATCATGAGTCCAACACGTGATCCAAAACCATGGTGAATCACAAATTACACACACACACACACATTGCCATGGAAAAAGTCTTTGATTCAGAGCTGTGATAGCGAGATAATTTGACTAGGAATGTTTTCTGTGGGAAGTGGAGAATGCAATTGAACCCGTCATTAAAATAATAATAACAATAATAATAATGAAGTTAAACAAATGCCAGTTGAAATGGGCTGCGTGGTGCAGCGGGTAACGTTCCTGCCTTGGAACGCGGAAGGCCCGGATTCGATCCCCGGTAAGTGCAAAAGTACTTGCAAGGCCATTCAATCCTTCTCCATAACGGCGGACATCAGAGGTATGAAAGATCAATGTCGCATATATTTGTTAGCACCTAATTAGTATTATCGAGCTGCTCACACTCATTTCAAACATCATTCACAGCCATTCCAACATACCAGAAAAAAATCACATGCACTTCTCACCATACATTCAACTTTACCGAGCAGGATTAAGCCACTGTGGTGAGGTACAGAGGCTTTATCGTCCCTCAGGAAGCCTCAGTGGAGCATCAGCTGCGTCAATAATGGACGGAATAACGTCAAACATTCAAATATTCTCAAATAGAAATAAATAAAAAAAATACGAGAGGTGAGTCGATAGACTTAACGGGTAAAGGAGGTACTCAATTCTGATCTTAACTTGATTAGGAACAGATTATTAATTACAGTAACATTATTAATGAAAAAGGAAAGATGATACAGACAAAAAACACGAGTGTCTACAATAAATGAATTACTGAGGAAAGCATTATCTTATATGATGTAAACGAAAACGGATTGACTAAACTCAACAAGGGGTAATAAAAAGATACTTGGAATGCCATTTAATTGAAGTGACAAATTTGAAATCAAATCAGAGATTGACAAAAAATAACTATATGTTAATAATGGAAAAGATAATTTTGAGGTTGTCAAAAATAGTAAAAATGAAAAGGTTAATGAGGAAGCTATCAGAGAAACCGTACTTAGGAAAAATTGAAAAGGTTATAAGAGGATGAAAAAGTCAATTCTAATGAGATCATGAAGCAGCAAAAGAGAAAGGAATAGAAGAGTGTGGGAAGAAGATGAATGTACTCATGTATAGAGAAACACTAATATGTCAGGCGGTATATAAAGATGGAACGATTCGTATTATTGTTATAGGGTGGTAAGATCACATTCTAGCAAGGATAGACCGAGAAAAAAAATCAGATATCAAAGTACTGCACCTGATGAGAAATAAAAGTTTTATAGATTAAGCAAATATGTACGATCGCCAGAAGTTATAACTGTTACTCTGACTGGATAGTGGTGGGTTCAATATACATTTGGCAACTGTGTTTTGTTTACACTGGCGTGGTACTGGATGAATGCATCGGAGCAAACACCATTATAAAGTCGAGTCGGACTTTCCACTCTATCTATGAAGTTGATATGATGTATATGTATAGATATAATATTGATATGTCCAAATAGATAGCCAGTAACCAATATTTACAGCATTCAAGTGACAATTGGTGGCGAGCGGTGTTGCTACGAGGATGGGCAGTGGGCATCATTTCGAAGCGAGGTAAACCTGTGCATGTGAAGCAGCATTTTGCTATGGAAGGGTGGTAGGGATTGGACACTGTCAATGGCGTGAGATGTTGGATGTGATGCAAATGCATCCCATATTTTATTAATATTTCTAACCAATTTTGTTTTATGACCAAGCAAAAAAATGGGCAATATGCGATTAAGTATAAAAATGTATATTGTATTTTCATTTGTCGATGGTTACACATGTTGAGGTAACAATGTTAAAAAGTGTTGAACACCGTCAAATTCAATCCGCTTGGAAAGAACCCTAGGAAAAATGAGAAATAGGGTGAGAAACTGTCCTCATAATGCATTGTGCAGATAGTGAGGTTCAAATCAACGACAAAACTCCAACCCGTGAAAGGTCGCGTAGTCCTAGTCCACTTGGCTGTCCGTAGGTCCCAATTAATGAGTACTTGTTAATCCTTAGATATTTTGAGGCAACACAATATTAAAAGCCGTTAATTACCGTCAATTTCAATTTACTTGGGGACCATCCTTGGAAGAATTAGAAATATGGCGACTAACACAAAGTCCAAGTAATAAATGTGCAGATAAAAAATGGATAAACATTAATTTTGTATAGACTTGTATACAGCAAAGTTTATTGAGTACTACAGTTTTAGTAATGGGTCCATCCACCTTCCATATTAATTACCTCAAGCAGTAATTCAGGCATAGAGGAAACAATGCTCCTAACAAAGTGGGGTTTCCTTCGAAACTTTTCCCACACGTGTAGAAATTTGGTTTTATAAACTGTATTTAGGTATTTTATGGTTTTTATATATATTTCATGCTATTTTACATTATGGTATTCATTGGTTTTGTAAAATGTTTTAGGTATTTTATGGTAATTCCAATATGAATAAAAATTTAAGCTTTCACATTTCTGTTTTTACATGATTTTGTTTAAATATAATTTTTATTTATATCTCATAACTGTATTTTGAAATTATGGCGGCCAAATGTCGGCGCTCAAATATTACTGCGCTCAAAAGTCGGCGCTCAATTGTCGGCGCTCATTTGTCTTGCGCTCAAAAGTCGGCTCACGGTGTTGAATTGTTGAATGTGGGACATCAACGCGTCCGTGGTCTCCTCTTCGTCTTCCCAAGTATTTGGCATATTCCCCCATATGTTTTCAATCACTTTGCAGTCACAACCCTTGCTGGGCCAGTCCAGGAAATGTAAGTTCTCTTGACCTACAAACCACTCACGGACTGTTCATGCCATGTGAACTGGGAAACAATCCTATACAAATATGATGGGGCCTGGGGAAAGCGGGTGTCTCCTTTCTTTAAGGGATGGAAGGAAAAAAGTCCTGCAGCAGGCCAATATAATTCTGTGCCGTGAACCGTCCCTCCACTCTCGTGACATCTCCGACCCTGGGAATGGAGATCCACCCAAACACGTTGCACACCACGTGTCCACTTCTCTTCTCCTGGACTATGTTGGCACTTTCATACCTGAGAAAAATAAAGGAAATATATGAAATTGTAGGTGTCTACTTGCACTAACATCCATGAATATTGTAGATAGACAATACCACTACAATATGATTTATTTAGTCTCCTTCCCAAGCACGTTAGATACTTTGAAAAATCGAAGGCATACATGCCAGTCAGAATGTGTGGATAGGAAGATTACACGAGTATGAGAACTGTTCTTTTTTTATAGCAACAGTTAGCCGAACCAAGCAAATGTGTCAGAGTTCCACAACAGTGTTTTCCTTCATCATGGACAGACAACAGGAGTATCAGTCGTCTTGATCTAATGTTATTGTGCCAGCATAGTCGAGTATATAAGGTATAGGAAATATCAATATGCGCAGTTGATATTTCTAACACAAATAGTTTCATTACCTCCGTCAATGAAGTGGAAAGGTTAATTTTTTTTTACCACTTGTTTGTTGTATGCTGATTGTCTGGAGCTCCAGGAAAAAAAGTCAATAACGGATTTTGATTATTTTTTTAGGAAAGGTCGGAGGTGACGCAAATGAGTCATGAAGCCGTCCCCAGATAGTATCTACCGACACATGCAGCAAATGCAGATGGTGCCGAAGTGCTACAGCGGTTCTTTTTCGGGTGTTCCTGTCCCATTTCTGTCATCCTTTTATCCTTCTACAAAGGATTACAAAGGCGGAGCATGCCGACATGAGACCTTTCGGTCCATATCTAGGTCAGATCCGAAAAAAATAATGATAATAAATAAATAAACAAAAACTGTAATATTTTAGATATCAAATGAAATACATAAATAAATGCATAGGTATAGTTGAATAATAAACAAACAGGTAAATAGTAAATAATAATAAATTGACATATAACTAATAATAAATGAGAACCAAACAGACAAATGATAACAAAACAAAAACAAATAATATAAAATAAATGATATTCATTACAGCATCTTGCTTAGGTGTTTATCTAAATGATTCCTCCTGTTGTGTATCTATGGTCTTTTCTATTCACAATACTAAAACTTAACACTGTGACTTCTCTGGTCCAATAGGGGTGAAAGAATCACAAATAATGTTGTAGGGGTTAAATGGCAAGTGACAAGTAAAAATGGAGTGAACTAATAATAGATAGAATCTTTTTTAACTTCTGATGTAGTGCTTGCAGTGACACAACATTTAACAAACACAAGCTTGATAATATGATTATTGCTAATAATTGAACAGTACCTATAGATGTTTGTTTCCACATACCCATGTTCATAAGATTTCCACTTCCCTCCCATCGTCTGATCTATTTAGCGGCAGTTGTAGGTGATACTCCCAAGCGGGTGGAAATGGCCCGAATATTCTAGCCAACAATTTGGCCTCGTAGTGCAATATGGTTGTCTCTCCTGTTCATGATGAAAACATAGCCCGTGTGTTCTGATAACTGCCGCGGTACTGGGACATCACCTTGTTCTGTCCATGATTGACTGTCACTTTTAACCCTCAAAACCATTACTCTCACTACTGGTTACTGATTATCTATTCAGTTATATCAATACCATATTTATACACACATCATATCAATTTCATGACGAAAGTGGAAATTCCGATTATGGTAGTTGGTAGCCCAGTAAGTGCTGGAAAGTGTGTGGGCTTCACATCATCCTAATCTTGGGTTCGACTACCGTATTTCTCTTCTGGTCTCAACAAATCTCCATTATAACTTCAACAATTCACCAAGAGGCTTATTCGTTTATGTGGATCTATATTCTAACCTGAATAATTAACGCGTCTATAGTACCTTAACCCTGTTCAGACTGAAATGGTCATATAGCAGTTTTATTCTAGCTTTAACGTAAGTATGCGATTCTACGAGTATGTAGGTGAACCATTCCACTTATAGAAGTTGCCACGGAAACAGATGGAATGGACTGGTGACAAGACAAGTGTCACTTGGTATGGAGAGGGTTGTATGGTAACATTGTTCGAGGTTTCTGGTACATATTATTTCTAAATTATTATTCATTGTTAGGATTTGTAGTTTTTCTCCAAATCTGTATTATCCTCAAAGTGTATCACATTGCATTCCACAAAGGAACACAAAGGAACACAAAGGAAGTACAAACAACAGCAAGCCTACTGGCCCTAACGAGGCTGTTTGTGTTAACTAAACTAAACTACAGTTAAAAAAGCAGGGCAACTAGGCGATAGAAGATGAACTAACACTACTGCTACCACTCTCCTATCCAATTGCAATTAAATGCCGGGTTGTCATATATTTTATTGCAAAGGATAATATTTTATTTGCGGATTAGATTCCAAGTATTTATCTAAGCGATTTTTGAATGCTGTTATTGTGTTACCTTCAACGAAAGTGGAAGGTAACGAATTCCGCACATTAAACAACCCGGTTAAAGAAGAAGTGCTCACTTTCGTTCGAAGAAAATCTTTTGCTAATTACTTTAAAATCGTGACGTCTTCTTGTATTTGATTCGTCTAATAAGAAGTAATCTTTGACATTGAAGTTGTCAAAGCCTTTGAACATTTATTTCCTTGAATTCTATAGATTCCATATGCTATTTCTGCTTCTGTTAGTCATATTTTCCTTATATAAAATGTAAATGAAAAAAAATAAAGCTTAGGTAGGGAGAAGTGGAAAAGGGAAAATGCAACAGATGTTAAACTGAGAAAAATAGGGGGCGAAGGAATATAAAAGATGGATGAGGATAAAACGAGACGAATGGGAAGGCACCAAAACGGGAGAGGTGGGAAAAGAGTGGCATACATTAAGAGACAATGCAGGAAATGGTCCTGGATTTATGAGGAGGGATCGGACGTAGGGAGTGGAAAGGACCTGACTGGTTAAATGAAGAATCGGAATGAAAGTAGGACATAAAAATAAACATGAAGTGCGACTGGATACTATGAAAAAAGAAGAGTAATTTTTGAGAGATGTAGGTATGAAATATAGAACAAAAAATACATGACACACCGTAAACCCAAATTTTATGAGAAATGGGAACGGAGGATACCTAATGATTTTGGAAGGAAAAAAAAATAAAAAAGCAAGTGAATGAAGCGAAACCAAAGGATGTGATTAGAAATATAATCAATAAAAAGAAAGAAACACGGAGTCGCCGAATGATGCCAAGATGATGGTATCCACTTCCTTTCCTTTTACATGTTTAGACAGTAAATTCATTTCTCTATTTACTTCCTCGGTACACGCATTCCCCTTTTACTTAAATTTATCATTATTTTCAGTTTTATAATATTTCTACTAACTATTTCTTGTCTCTGCATGTTTATATCTATTCACCCAATTTATTCCTTTTATTTATCCTTTACTTCCAGTTCAAATCAATTAATTTCAGTCCATATATCTCGCTCTAAATGTTATTAATTTTTTGTGTTTTTGTTTTCCTTTGATTGTATGAATATTGTTGTAGATACTTCTTTCCATCTTTTTATTCAGAATTCATTCAGCCATCTTCAGTTTTGTTATTTCTTTCTTTGTACCATGTTCTTCTGCAAGTAATATATATACATTTTTTCTATCTATATTAACTTGCTATTTCGGTACGGTTTTCAATCTTCCCATTTTCAAGATTCTTTGTCATAAATCCTGCAAATGCTGTTTAATATTCCTTTTTCAATTCCCTCATGTTCCATTTCCTGATCTTTTCTGCCTTCTGCTTGCTTAAATCTACTATGGATATTATATTGTAGTCAAATTCAATATCTTTAGGGAAATGTGTACCCCGAGGTAACAAAGATGTAGAGAGGCACTAGACATTCATGAAGGAGCTCTAGTAAAAGACTCACAAACTAGAACCCCTTGAGGAACCGTTCAATACTAAAGGAACCCTCGTGAAGAACGGGGGGGGGGGGGGTAATTTCTTACAAAATGTTCGAGACGGTCGTAAGCTGGGATGGGAAAAAAATAAACATGGATCGAGAGATACTATTGTAGCAAAAGAGAGAGGGATTGTCGTGAATGATAAATACACTAAGATATAGGAACGGCAAACATTATTTGATGATACGAAAAAAATTGCTATGCTGGTATATTTGATTGTGATACCATTGTTTGTTTTTTATTTATATACGCACTATTTGTCAATGCATATATTCGTTCAATAATCATTTATTCACTTACTTATCTTTTTACTTGTATTTCTACTTATCACCTATTTATTTATTTATCTATTTCTTCATCAACATGACACTTATTTACCTCTTTACCTATCTATTCATGTATTTATTAATTTTTTCAATATAATACATTTTTTTCTCATTTTCTTATCTATCCATGCATTATTAATTCATATATTCGCTTATTTATCATTTATCTATCAACATATTTGTTTAATGATTATTTATTTTACTTGTCCATATAACACCAATCCATCTATTTCATCTCATTCTGTTTCACTGTTACTGTTTAATATCTATTTGCTTTGTCTTATTTTATCATTTGATTGTTCATTTGCTTGCTTATTTATCTACTTATCAGAGTTAGGCGCGTTACCACCGGACAGTTAGTCCGTTACCGAGAAATCTGGGGGTGCATTTTCATCATTATGTATTATATACAAATATATATATATATGTTGAGACATTCTGACAGGTTGATGTAAGCGGAATAGGAAACACAGGAGTCTTGGTCTTGAGTTTATTCCTGACTAGTTTCGCAGGTATGCTTTTTCAAAGGAATATGTGTACAAATGGGCTGTGGGCATTATATACATGGGGTGGACCTCACCACCTCTCCGAGTTACCATAGTTGGTGGCGAATGTGAACATCACATTGTGGCTCACGTAACAATGAAGACATTTTTACAATTAAATATGATAACACTAATACCAAAGAAATTATTAATAGAAAATGTAACAATAGTATTTAAATAATAATATTAACAAAAATGATAGTAGCAATACAGGAAATAATAACAATAAAATAAAAGTAATAGTAATAAAAACAATAATAAGAATAAAAACGATAATACTAATAACCAAGAAATTAAAATTATTATTATTGTTACTATTTAAATTTTTATTAATTTTTCGTTTTTATTATCATTGTTTTCACCATTATTGTCATAATTAATATTAATAATTTTAATTTCTTGGTTATTAGTATTATCGTTTTTATTCTTATTATTGTTTTTATTACTATTACTTTTATTTTATTGTTATTATTTCCTGTATTGCTACTATCATTTTTGTTAATATTATTATTTAAATACTATTGTTACATTTTCTATTAATAATTTCTTTGGTATTAGTGTTATCATATTTAATTGTAAAAATGTCTTCATTGTTACGTGAGCCACAATGTGATGTTCACATTCGCCACCAACTATGGTAACTCGGAGAGGTGGTGAGGTCCACCCCATGTATATAATGCCCACAGCCCGTTTGTACACATATTCCTTTGAAAAAGCATACCTGCGAAACTAGTCAGGAATAAACTCAAGACTAAGACTCCTGTGTTTCCTATTCCGCTTACATATATATATATGTATATATATATATATATATGTATATATATATATATATATATGTGTGTGTGTGTGTGTGTGTGTGTGTGTGTGTGTGTGTGTGTGTGTGTGTGTGTGTGTGTGTGTGTGTGTGTGTGTGTGTGTGTGTGTGTGTGTGTGTGTGTGTCCATATCTAGGTCGGATGCGAAAAAATCATAATAATAATAGATAAATAGATTAATAAATAAGAACCATAATAATGTAGACAATAAATAAAATACATAAATAAATGTATAGGTACAGTTAAGTAATAAACAAACAGGTAAATAGTAAATAATAATTAATTGATATGTAACTAATAATGAATTACAATCAAGCAAATAATAATAAACAAATGCCGTTGTACTTTTTCCAGTCTGTCAATGTCTCTAATGAGATTTGTTAACCATACGGAAACAGCATATTCCAAATGTGGACAAACTAACGATTTATATAGCTTCTTAATGAGTGATAAACTTCTGAAGTCAAAAGATCGCACAATCAGTCCTAGAATCTTATTTGCTTTCTCAAAGGCTGAAATACACTGCTTGGATGATTTAAGATCGTTACTGATAATTACGCAGAGATCTTTTTCACTATCCACTTTTGTTAATGAATTTCCAAATAACTTGTAATTGTATCTACTGTTATTTTTATCTATGTGCATAACCTTGCATTTACTTGAGTTAAACTTCATTAGCCACTTTTCAGACCCTTGCTGTAAGTTATATAAATCTTCTTTGTACACATATTCCTTTGAAAAAGCATACCTGCGAAACTAGTCAGGAATAAACTCAAGACCAAGACTCCTGTGTTTCCTATTCCGCTTACATCATATATATATATATATATATATATATATATATATATATATATATATATGTGTGTGTGTGTGTGTGTGTGTGTGTGTGTGTGTGTGTGTGTGTGTGTGTGTGTGTGTGTGTGTGTGTTGTGTGTGTGTGTGTGTGTGTGTGTGTGTGTGTGTGTGTGTGTGTGTGTGTGTGTTTGTGTGTGTGTGTGTGTGTGTGTGTGTGTGTGTGTGTGTGTGTGTGTGTGTGTGTGTGTGTGTGTGTGTGTGTGTGTGTGTGTGTGTGTGGATGTGGGTGTGTGGGTGTGTGTGTGCGTGCGTGCGTACGTTTGCGTCCGTGCGTGTACAATGAGTATATGTATGCACATATATATATATATATATATATATATATATATATATATATATATATACATACATATATATACATTTATATATATATGTATATATATATGGATATATACATATATATATATAAATATACGTATAAACATATATATACGTATATGTATTCTTAGCCCATCTTCGTTTACCCTTCCCCACCTATCACTCTCTCATATATATATATATATATATATATACATTTCTCAGTAACGCACTACCTGTCCGGCGGTAACACGCCCAGCTCTGTTATCTATGTGTTACTGACTTGTATATTTGCTTATTCATCATCTCTTTATCAACTGATTAAGCCACTAGCTGACTCTAGTTATCTTTGAATAAGTCACTCCCGGAATTTTTCAATCTTTGTAATATAATGTCTCTGCCCGTACTCGTGTTCTTGTATTTTTTTGTTTATTTTTTTATTAGAATAATTTTGCGTATTTTTTTTTTTCAGCGAGACATTTGACTTTTCCATGCCTCGTGTGTGAATTCCTCTTTCTTCTATTTCCTCGTGATTATTATCTTAATTATTATTTAACTACATCTCCTTTGCCTCCACACATACTTCTAACTGTTTTGAATTTCTCATACTGTATAGGGTCTTTTTTTACTTCTTTCATCATCTGAAGTACATCATATAAATCTTGCAGCTTTGTTTTGACCTTCGTTCTTTCATTTCATCATTTCACCCGCTTCTTAGATTGCCATTATGCAGATAATTTGAGCAATTTTGTGTATATTTGCAGGACTTATCTTAGCAAAGACTTATTTTTAAAAATTCTAACCTCCCTCTACACTGCCCTTTTTTTTTTTATTTATTCATTTTTATTAATTCATTTATTTATTCATTATTATCATTCTGTCTTCGGTATTGATACGTGACCTGTATTTACTCTCATAGTCTTCAACAAGATATGGTCTAAAATTAGATCTAGCTCATAACAATGTGTTTTTAGCGTTCATAGGGATCATATCTATTTCATAACTGTGGTATCACTTTACCTAGTACAAAACTTGGTTTACAAAATATTCATAAAAATTATGCGAAGATACATTTTTTTTTTTTTTTTTTTTTAAAGAAAATACCTATTCTTTGAAACTGCAGAAAGGGTGTGGCTTCTCTGTCAGATTTGCGAGTACACCATAGTTCAAGAAGATCGGGATCATAGGTGATGTGGACAATGGGGATATTGATGGGAGATAGTGACATCAAAGCTAATGAAGACTTGAGGAACAGGGTGTGTATGTGGGCTATTTTCCCTCCAACCTGCTATTAATTGGTGGTACCAGCCACCTCCAAAACCTTTTCCTCCGTAAAATCACTTAAACAAAAAAAAAAAATTAAATAGAATTTCACTTTATATCCTGAAGGAAAATATAATTCCTCCAGCATATCAGATTACGTCTCGAAAGCTGCGGGCTGCAAATCTGCTTCAACAGTCGGAGGAATAATAGCCCAGTGTGATAACGTGTATAGCTATGACGGATCGAGGTAACAGTACAATACTTCAGGAAGTTGAACAAAGGATCTTCAACGTGAAATGCACTAAAAATTACAAAAAGTGTGAAGCTATAAAACACCTTTCTCCTATTTAATAATTTCTTCTATAGGAAACCACTTAAATTCAGATATAATACAGACAACGATTGTTGCCAACATTTGATATTTGTTCACTAATATTGATTTTATTGAAATTATTGCAGGGCACTATATAACACTCACAGTTCTTCTACTATTTATTAGAAAATTATTTACACATCATTGTGATTTATTAGATCATTATCTAATTTTTTGAAAAATAAGAATAATATGAAGTGTTAATGCAGCAAGAGTCTCCAACGAGATTTATGGGATTCTGTTAGGCTCAACCCTTTCAGTACGTTCATATACGTACACTATATCAAGGATAAAAATATGAGGTCTTCTACAGTTGTGCGGGAGAATTACACATGGAGTTTCCATCATTCAAGATTTTTTACAGACAGGAGGTCGTGCTTTAGTCGAAAAATATACAAATAAATAGACATAATCTTCAAAGTTCGCCACCATGGTAAAGGCCCACAGATGCCAGAGATCTCAAATGAAGATGAAGCGATACTATTTCCGCACATGTTAATTTTAGCCTATCTTTAACCTATCTGAGCCTATGTTGACTTTGCATCCAACAAATGCCAAATGATTTAATTTGGTCTAGATTTATTAATATATCTGTTTTTACCTATTGATTAGTTCACTTATCTATTTATCTATCCTCCTATCTATTTGTTCATTTCCTTATAAATCTTACCTATTCACCTATTCATTTATTGATTAATTTACCTACTTGTCTATTCTGTTATTTGTTTAGCTATTTATAAATTCAATTTATTTATTCACTTATTCACTCATCTATTTCTTTATCAATTTATCTATTCATCTATCTTTTTACATAGTCATTTATTAATTAATCTATTCAATTGTTTATCTATTTTGTTTGGTTGGTTGGCTGGTTGGCTGGTTGGCTGGTTGGCTGGTTGGCTGGTTGTTTTACTTCTTATTATGGACCGAAACATCTTCAGTCTGTATTCTTTGCCATTAAAACTCACTGTAACCCATTCACAATATGCTCATATTGCTCACTTGGGACTTCATTCAAGCTGACTTTAAACAATTTCATTCGGCTAAGAGGGAACTCCGGGCACGGATGAGTAAAGAACTGGATCTTAAAAGGTTACTGTTGCAAAGTTAAACACGAAAAAACTTCGTCAACATTGCAGATGTAATCATTCCGTGCATTTCCGCTGTCACCAGAAGGTGGGGAAACAAGAAGGAGCAAAAGTTGGAACGAGAACAAGAAGAACCAAAAACAAAACCAAATAACAAAAACAGACCAAGACAGACAAAAAACAGACAACGACAGACAATTACATACAAAGGCAGATAAAAACAAAGGATATGAAAGACAAAGACAAAAACATATACAGACAGATAAAGAGAAGATAAGAGGATAAGGAAAGGGAAATACGAAGGAAAAGGGTAAGGAAAAGGAAAAGAAAAATGAAAAGGAAGAGAAAACCAAGAAGAAATGAATAAGGAAGATGAAAAGGAAAGAGAGAAGAGGTAGGTCGAATGAATCGAAAGAGATGGAGAAGGCAGA
This sequence comes from Oratosquilla oratoria, assembly GCF_046742065.1. Lineage (NCBI taxonomy): Eukaryota > Metazoa > Arthropoda > Malacostraca > Stomatopoda > Squillidae > Oratosquilla > Oratosquilla oratoria. The sequence continues at coordinate 58,609 of NW_027467531.1, forward strand.
GAAGTTGAAAGAGCTATCTGAAGAGGAGGAGGAGGAAGACGAAAGGTAAGATTGGAGGAGGAAAAGGGTGAGGAAATAGAAGGGGAGGTGGAATAGACAGGAGGAAGATTAGGAGTAGGTGGAAAGGGAGGAGGTGAAGGGGGAATGAAAGAAGAAGGAAACGCTGGTCAAGGAGAAGAAAGAGAGGATTGAAGAAGAAAAAGAGGAGTAGGTAAGGAAGAGGAGGTAAGAAGGAGGAGGGAGGAGGATGTGAAGACAAAGGTGGACGAGGAGGTATAGGAGGAAAGGGAGGAGGCGGAAGTGGTGGCAGAGAAATTAAGGTTGTCAAGAAAAAAAACGGTAGGCCTAAGTGTTAAGAAAAAAGAAATAAACAAACAAATATTAAAAACAAGAAAGAAAGAAACGGGGAGAGAGAGAGAGAGAGAGAGAGAGAGAGAGAGAGAGAGAGAGAGAGAGAGAGAGAGAGAGAGAGAGAGAGAGAGAGAGATAGAGAGAGATAGAGATATAGAGAGAGATATATATATATATATATATATATATATATATATATATAGAGAGAGAGAGAGAGAGAGAGAGAGAGAGAGAGAGAGAGAGAGAGAGAGAGAGAGAGAGAGAGAGAGAGAGATAGAGAGATAGATAGATAGAGATAGTGATAGATAGATAGATAGAGAGAGAGAGAGAGATATAGAGATAGAGAGATAGAGAGAATGAGAGAGATAGAGAGAGAGAGAGAGAGAGAGAGAGAGAGATACATATATATATATATATATATATATATATATATATAATATATATATATATATATATAGAGAGAGAGAGAGAGAGAGAGAGAGAGAGAGAGAGAGAGAGAGAGAGAGAGAGAGAGAGAGAGAGAGAGAGATAGAGAGATATAGAGAGAGGGAGATAGAGAGAGAGATAGATAGATAGATAGATAGATAGATAGATAGAGAGAGAGAGAGAGAGAGAGAGAGAGAGAGAGAGAGAGAGAGAGAGAGAGAGAGAGGTAGATAAACATAAATATAAATAGATAGATAGACAGATATTCAGATAGACTGATAGATCGAGAGATATATAAATAGATAGAGAATGAAAGCAGGGAAGTGAACACAAATGCTGAACAACATCGCGATCCACACCTGCGGGACCGAATCTTGAAGGGCGACATGTTAACAACTTTTCTTCAAGAAGACGACAAACCTCAGTATTGAAAAGAAATATCGGGAAATAAATAAATAGATAAATAAATAAAGAAAAAGAAAGAAAGAAGAAAGAAAGAAAGAAAGCGAGAAAAAAGATGAAAGGAAACAAGAGAGATGGAACAAAAAGAATGAAACAAATGAAGAATGAAACTAAGAAAAGTGGAAAGACAGAAAGTAAGGAAGAAAAATTATGAAAAGAAATAAGATAAGCGACAAAGAAAGGAAGAAAATAAAAGAGAAAGAGAAAGAAAGAAAAAAAGGAGGAAATCGAGAAAGAAAAAAGACAAAGGAAAAAGACAAAGAAAGAGAAAAAGTGAGAAAGAAAGAAAATTAAACAAGAAAAAAATAATAAGACAGAAAGAAAGAAATAGGAAAAAAGGGAGAAAGGGGGGAAGAAAGGAAGGGAGAAAGGAAGAAGGAGAAGGAAAAAGAAATTGGAAAAAGGGAGTTAAGAAGAAAGGAACAAAAAGAAAGAAAGGAAGAGAGAAGGTAAGAAGGAAATGAATGAAGGGAGTAAAGAAAGGAAGGAAAGAGGAAGAAAGAAAGAAGGAAAGAAGAGAGGAAAGCAAGAAAGGAAAGAAGGGAGGAAAGAAAGGAGGAAAGAAAAAAGAAACAACAAAAAAGAAGAACAAATGAAAAAAAAAACAGAGAGAAAAAAGGGAAGAAATAAAAAGAGAAAGAGAGAGAGAAGGTAAGGAAGAGCGAGGGCAAGAAAGAAGAAAAGAACGATAAGTAAAGAAAACAGACAAAGAACGGAGACGGTGAAGTAAAGACGAAAGCTGACCGATATCTGGCTCCACACCTGCGCGACCGCATCTTGTAAGGCGACATTTTTATCAACTTTTCTTCAAGACGACGACAAACCTCAACACACGGAGGCAGATGAAACCGAGAAATAAAATAAATGTAAAAAGCGGAGGACAGGGAAAGGATCAGGAAAAGGAAAGGGAGTTCAAGAAAACAGGATGATAAAAAATGGCTGTGTTTGAAGATAAAGATTTGAATCGGCTGGTTATGTCGTGATATTAGGATAGAGTCAATGACTTATTGTATGACACATGAGGACAGAGATGTCGATCTAGGAAATGTCTGTCATGTGGATGGATTTATTTATATGTATGTATGTATTGTATGTATATATGTATGTATGTATGTATGTATGTATGTATGTATGTATGTATGTATGTATGTATGTATGTATGTATGTATGTATGTATGTATGTATGTATGTATGTATGTGATTATTAGGTCTCCTCTTTGGCAGATGTCATTGAAAATTGCAGCAGGTTTTGCATGTGCGGTATTTTTGCTGACGTTCTCAACTTCTCTGCTACTGACGCACTGTAAGCCGAGTTGCCTAACAGAATGGCCAAATAGCACTACATAAAGAGTGAGACAAAAAAGAATCCCTCTCTTTAAGTGTACTAGGGTACTTTTATATGAGACCTAGGCATCTTAACCGCGATTGAAATAAGATACAATTGGTAGGTGTATTCCCATGATATGCAGACCACAGACATCGAAGTTCTACTGTGTAGAAGTAGATAGTAAGCGATTTTTTAAAGAAGTGTTTTATGACGAAAAAAATTTAAAATTCAAAATCAAACAATTCATCATTAACTTATTTGACATGCTTTTCCTATTTGGAAAACCAAATCCCCCGTACCGGGAAAACACATTACGAGCTTTTCGACATCTTCGACAAGTGGTAGGTCTTTGCAGACTTTACTGCAGAACTTTCCCTTCCCATGTGATTCGAGAATATGTTGCGACTTATTGCATGTCACACACACACAAGCGCGCACACACACACACACACAAGCGCGCACACACACACACACACAAACACACACACACACACACACACACACACACACACACACACACACACACACACACACACACACACACACACACACACACACACACACACACACACACACACACATATATATATATATATATATATACATATGTATATATATATATATATATATATATATATATATATATATACATATATATATATATATATATATATATATATATGTATATATATACATACATATATATATACATATTCATATATATACATATATATATATATATACATATATATATATATGTACATATACACATATGTATGTATGTATGTTATATATATTATATATAATATATATATATATATATACATATATATAAATATATATATCCATACATACATATGTATATATATACATGGATATATATATGTATGTATATATCTATCTATCAATATATATATATATATATATGTATATATATATATATATATACATATATATTACAAAGGATTACAAAGGCGGAGCATGCCGACAGGAGACCTTTTGGTCCATATCTAGGTCGGATGCGAAAAAAAAATAATTATAAAATAATAAATAAAAACTATAATAATGTAAATAATAAATAAAATACATAAATAAATCCATAGGTATAGTTACATAATAAACAAACAGGTAAATAGTAAATAATAATAACTTAACATATAACTAATAATAAATGAAAATCAGACAGACAAATGATAACAAAACAAAAACAAATAATATAAAATAAATAATCATTACAGCATCTTGCTTAGGTATTTATCTAAATGATTTTTAAAGCTTCGAACTAAACTACATTGCACTACCTGTGCATTAAGTTTATTCCATTCATTAACTACACGGTTGGCAAAGTTGTTTCTACCTACTTCCAAATTGAATCTATTTCCGGACAGTTTGAGACCATTGTTTCTTGTCTGGTTCTCATTCAATGTGAAAATTTTGTCACTTATGATGTTGTCAATTCCCTTTAGAATTTTAAAGACCTATATCAAGTTACCTCTGAGTTTACACTTTTTTAGGGAAAACAGATTCATATGTTTGAGTCGATTTTCCTATGATTTATATTTGATATTTGGAATCAGTTTTGTGGCTCGCCGTTGTACTTTTTCCAGTCTGTCAATGTCTTTAATGAGATTCGGTGACCATACGGAAACAGCATATTCCAAATGTGGACGAACTAACGATTTATATAGCTTGTTAATGAGTGATGGACTTTTGAAATCAAAAGATCGCGCAATCAGTCCTAGAATCTTATTTGCTTTCTCAGAGGCTGAAATACACTGCTTGGATGATTTGAGGTCGTTACTGATGATTACACCGAGATCCTTTTCACTATCCACTTTTGTTAACGAATTTCCAAATAACTTGTAATCGTACTTACTGTTATTTTTATCTATGTGCATTACCTTGCATTTACTTGTGTTAAATTTTATTAGCCACTTTTCAGACCATTGCTGTAATTGATCTAAATCTTCTTGAATATCTAATTGGTTTGAGTGATCATTTGCCACTCCGCACAGTTTTGTATCATCAGCAAATTTGGAAACAGTAGATTTTAGTCCGTGGTCTATATCATTTATATATACTATGAATAGAAGTGGTCCAAGAACGGAGCCCTGAGGAACTCCACTTGTAAAAAATTTCCATCTAGAAGTTTTTCCATTTAAAACAACTCTCTGTTCTCGACCATTCAACCAATTACTAGTCCAACCTAATAGGCTACCACTTATTCCGTGTGAAGCTAATTTAGTAAGTAGTCTTTCGTGTGGGATGGTATCAAAAGCTTTTGCAAAGTCTAGATATATTAAATCTATATTGTTTCTTTTGTCATAATTCGAGATAACTGTGTTGTAGAATTCGAGTAAGTTAGTCACGCAAGAACGTTTCCGTCTGAAACCATGCTGGATATCATTTATCAAACGGTTACTTTCTAAATGATGTTCGATAGCATCCCTGATGATAGTTTCCATTATTTTTCCCACGATTGAAATCAAACTTATAGGCCTATAGTTATTTAGTTTCTTTTTGTCACCTTTTTTGAATATGGGAGTAACGTTAGCTAGCTTCCATTCTCTTGGGACATCTCCGGATATGATGGATTTCTTGAAAATAATTTCTAATGGAACAACAATCTCATTTTTCATTTCCTTTAAGATTCTTGGATGCCAACCGTCAGGCCCTGGTGTTTTATTAACTTTGAGTTTATCTATACACCTTTAAAATTTTTCTTTTGTTATATTTACCGTAGTGATGGTTGCAGGATGCTTGTGGTTTGTATTATCCGAATTATTAATTTGTGCAAATTCTTAAGTGCAGAATCGTAAAGAGCAATGCAACAACAGTCTTGCCTACATACAAGTGACGAGTTTAGCTCATAGTTGTCTACTTGACAAACTAGTGATTGGTTGTGAAAGTTTGGATTATTGCACCATTACAGGCAGTGGTAATTAGTTTGTTGTATACAGTTTTCTAACTTCAAAATGTTTTCATGTGTATGTAGTGTAATATAATTTGAATCTAGTAGTTTTTTGTTCAATGTAGTAGTTTTTGGCAAGCTGTCTAGTTTTTTTTTTTCCTGATTGGCAACACTGGTCCAGTGTACTACTAGCAATGGAGGTGTTAAGGTTGTGTTACTCCGTCTTTCCCGCGTGGGTGCATTTAGAAGTGGATTGTGTTTGTTTACATAGGTTCTTGCTGATTTTGTGTATTCAAAATGCCGAATAAGTGTTGTTGTGTGAACTGCAACGGTAATTATAACAAGGATAACAGGTGCCGATTATTTCGACTGCCAAAAGACCGTTATGAAAGACAGAAGTGGATTGATGTGCTGCCACCACGTAAGAACTTTGTTGTTGACTCTGACAGATTTTCATTTGTGAGAAACACTGGGGTCCCAACACGCCTTCTGTCAAATTGCCTCGTGGTTCTACGCGACCTGCGATCCCTCCCAGTGTCTTCAATGTGCCTGCTTCATGTCTGCCATCTTCAAAACCTGTACCTCGCCCGGCGAAGGCCGAAGACAAGCAACTGAGGCATTTTCTTCAGAAAGATACGATTACTTCATTTGATGCTTTTAGACCTGAACGTGACCTACAGAAGCAGTACAAGAACTTAATCATTTCAAGATCGGAAGAAAGGTTAGTGTGTCTGTTCATGACAGAAAATTTCAGTGAGTGCAGACTGTCTGTGATTGTCGAAAACACGCCCACTGATCTGCCGTGCATTCAAGAAGGGCATTAGTGTACCACTGGGTAAGACACTTCATCCCAACAATGGTTTGAGGTCGTATGGTCAGTTCGCCGAAGCTGTGCGCTTAGCAATTATCTATGGC
>NW_027467531.1:77500-80000 GCF_046742065.1 Oratosquilla oratoria
CTGTTCATAGAGAAATGATGACACTTTTATACTACGACTGTCCCTCCGTTATGCTGTCCCCCAACCCCTTGTTGCTGTCCTGTACCATTTCTCTGAGTATTCTCTTTCTGATTGGGGGAAGTCCCTGTGGTGGGGGAAAAGAATACTGCCACCAAGTTTCCCACTTGGATCGTAAGAGGCGAGAAGAAAGAGACGGGGAGAGGGACTAGGCAACCTTCTCCCTGTAGCCCCAAGGGGCAATATCCTAAAAAGCAAAGAAAAGGCATAAGGGGTGCTGGAGGGCCTCGGGCCAGCACCCTAAGGTTTGGGTCTTTTAATGTGCGTGGATGTGGTACAGATGAGAGTAAAAGGGAAGAGATAGGTAGTATGTTTGTGAGAAGAAAGTTGGATGTGTTGGCTTTGAGTGAAACTAAGTTGAAAGGGAAGGGTGAGTGTAAGTTTGGGAGTGTAAGTGGGAGGTTATCAGGAGTGAAGAGAGGGCGAGGGAGGGAAGGGGTGGCTATTCTAGTAAGTGAGGAGATAGGTAAAGGGGTAGTGGAGTGGAAGGAGGTTTCCTCAAGGATAATGTGGATGAAGGTGAAACTGGGAAAGGAGATGTGGGTCTTTGTAAGTGCATATGGGCCGGGCAGTGAGAAGAGCATGGAAGAAAGGGAGGCCTTTTGGATAGATTTAAATGAGTGCATAGAGGGTTTAGGAAGAAATGTCAATGTAATAGTACTGGGAGACCTTAATGCTAGGGTGGGAAATGGTCCAATCGATGGAGTGGTTGGGAAGTGTGGAGTTCCAGGAAAGAATCGTAGTGGAGAGTTGATGGTGGAAATGTGTCTAGAAAGAGAGTTGATGATAGCAAATACAGTGTTTCGGAAGAAAGTCAAGCATAAGTACACATGGGAGAGGGTGGTGGAGGGAAGGGTGGTAGATAGAGCGCTAATGGATTATGTAGTGGTAAATAGGATTATGATAGGAAGAGTTAAGGATGTACATGTGCTAAGGGGAGAGGGTGGGGGAATATCAGATCATTTTTTGGTGGAAGGTAAGCTGAGAGTGGAGGATAGATGGAGAAGGAGGAAAGGGACAAAAGGTAGGGAGGTTCTTAGAGTGAACTCCTTGAATGAAAAGGAAAAGGAGAAGGAGTAAGAAAAGAAGCTGAAGGAGGAGTGGGAGGGAGTAAAGGATAGAGCAGAGATGGGTGTGGAGGAGGAATGGGGATGGTTCAAGGAGGGAGTCTTAAAGTGTGCAAGGATGGTGTGTGGAACAAGAAGGACAGGGGGAAATAGAAGAAAGGGTAGTGAATGGTGGGATGAGGAAACAAAGAAGGTTGTAGAAGAGAAGAAGCGAGCATTCACAGATTGGTTACAAAAGAGGACAGGGGAGTCATATGAGACGTACAAAGAAAAGAAAAGAGAAGTAAAGCAAAAGGTAAAGGAGGCAAAGAGGAGAGCAGATGTGAAATGGGGTAGGAGTATGACAGAAAATTTTGAAAGTAATAAAAAGATGTTTTGGAAAGAAATTAAGAGAGGAAGAGGAGGCGAATCAAGTAGGGAAGAAAAGGTAAAAGGTACAGATGGAGAGTTGATAATGGAAGAGATGGCAGTGAGGGGAAGATGGGCAGAATATTTCAGGGAGTTGCTGAATGTGAAGGAGGATAGGGAAGGAAAGATAGCTGCAGTGGGAAATGCGAAGAAAATGAGAGTGATGAGTGAGGAGAATGGAGGAGAAATAAGGAAGGATGAGGTGAAGGCAGTTGTAAAGATGATGAAAGCAGGTAAGGCACCTGGTCTAGATGGATGTCATGCAGAATGTCTGAAAAAGGGAGGTTCAGTGATGGTGGACTGGTTGGTGAGGGAATTTAATGTTTGCTGGAGAGAGGGTAGAGTACCGGAGGACTGGAGTAGTGCCTGTATAGTTCCTCTTTACAAGGGAAAAGGGGACAAGTGTGAATGTAGTAATTTCAGAGGGATTAGCCTGTTGAGTGTAGTAGGGAAGGCGTATGGGAGGATCTTAATTGAGAGGATTAGGAGAGGAACAGAAGGAGTAATTGGTGAGGAAACAGTGTGGTTTTAGGATGGGTAGAGGTTGTGTAGATCAGATCTTTGTGGTAAGACAGATATGTGAGAAAGCTATAGGAAAGGGGAAGGATGTTTTTTGGGCTTTTATGGATCTGGAAAAGGCTTATGATAGGGTAGACAGAAAGGCACTGTGGGAGGTTATGCAGATTTATGGGATAGGAGGAAAGCTTTTGGGAGCTGTCAAGAGTTTTTATGAGAGTAGTAGAGCATGTGTTAGGATTAGAAATGGAGAGAGTGAGTGGTTTGAAGTAAAGGTGGGACTTCGTCAAGGATGCGTTATGTCACCCTGGCTTTTCAACTTATACATGGATGGGGTGGTGCGAGAGGTGAATGCTAGGGTAGTGAGTCAGGGATTGGAGATGGTTAAAGAAAATGGAGAAAAGTGGGAGGTGAGCCAGCTGTTGTTTGCGGACGACACTGCGCTTGTGGCA
>NW_027467531.1:95000-97500 GCF_046742065.1 Oratosquilla oratoria
TCCCAACATACAGGAGTTTTCCTCACACCTTGCAGGAACTCGCGTATACTCCCGGATCGATCTTGTAAAAGCCTTCCATCATATTCCGGTCAACCCGCCCGACATCCCCAAAACAGCTGTCACAACACCTTTTGGCTTGTTCGAATACGTTCGAATGCCCTTCGGCCTCAAGAACTCTGCCCAAACTTTCCAGAGATTCATGGACGAAGTCCTGAGAGGCCTGCCTTTTTGCTTCACCTACATCGACGATGTGCTCATCGCCAGCCCTGACGAAGCCACGCACCAAGACCATCTGAAGCAAGTCTTTACCCGCCTACAAGACTACGGCATCCACATCAATCTCGAGAAATCTGACTTCGGTGTGTCATCCATCAACTTTCTAGGACACACCGTCACACCTTCAGGCGTCACCCCTGTCTCATCCCGCTGCGACGCCATCCAGAGTTTCCCGAAACCTACAACACAGCGCCAACTCAAGCAATTCCTTGGTATGTTAAATTTTTACAATCGTTTCATTCCAGGCTGCGCTCAACTGCTCCAACCGCTCTACTCCATGATCAAGCCGTGCAAGAGGGGACGTTCCATCGAACTCAACTGGGACGTCGAAACTGATGCAGCTTTCATGGCAGCCAAAGAAGCACTCGGGAATGCTACCGCCCTTAGTTTCCCTATTCCTGATGCCATCACTTCCATCTCGACAGATGCTTCAGACACAGGTGTCGGCGCAGTTCTGCAGCAATACATCAACGATGCCTGGAAACCCATCGCCTTCTTCTCAAAGAAGCTCAACAATGCCGAGAAGAAATACAGCGCCTTCGACAAGGAACTCCTAGCCATCTACAAGGCTGTCAACAGGTTCAGGTATTTCGTCGAAGGACGACAATTCCACATATACACCGACCACAAACCAATCACAACAACATTCATTCATAACAAGACAACATACTCCCCTAGACAACTCCGACACATAGATTTCATCTCCCAATTCACCACAGATATTCGTTTTGTTCGAGGTGCAGATAATTGTCCTGCCGATGCCCTCTCGCGCAACATATCTGCAGTCTCTACCTCTCTCATCGACTACGCCGCCATCGCTGCAGACCAAGCTGGTGATACCGAGCTGCAGCGATTGATGGAAAACCCCGCGTTGCAGATGAAGAAGGTACAGCTCCCTGGAACCAACACTGAGCTCTACGCCGATGTATCCACGGACACCATCCGTCCCTACTTGCCCGAGAACCACAGGTATCCCTTGTTCCGCCATTTACATGACCTCTCCCACCCAGGTATTCGAGCTTCGCAGCACATGATGTCATCACGCTTCATCTGGAGTGGAATTGCCAAAGACGTTCGACACTGGACCCGCACCTGCGTCAAATGCCAAGCTTCCAAGGTCACACGCCACACCATCTCCCCTCCAGGTACCTTTCGCCCAGTCTCCACTCGACTCGAGCATGTCCACATCGACATCGTCGGACCGCTTCCCTTCTCAGACAGCTTCAGGTATATTCTTACTTGTGTAGACCGTTTTACACGCTGGCCCGAAGCAATCCCGCTTACTGACATAAGCACAGATACAGTAGCCAAAGCTTTTATAACCACCTGGATTTCAAGATTCGGTACACCACTCAGCCTCACATCCGACCGTGGTAGCCAATTTGAATCCAATCTATGGAACAAGGTTATGTCTTTGCTAGGTATCCGGCGTTTCAGAACAGCAAGCTACCATCCCCAATCCAACGGACTCGTCGAACGCTTCCACCGACAACTCAAGGCTTCACTTGCAGCAACAGCACGCGACCGCACCAACTGGTCTACGGTGCTTCCAATGGTCCTCCTCGGTATACGCACGTCCCTCAAGGAAGACCTTGGCCACTCCTCTGCAGAACTTCTTTATGGCACTCCACTCCGTCTGCCCGGTGAGTTTCTTGCATCTGCCCCCATAACGCAGCCCTGCAGCATTCAAGATTATGCTACTAGTCTTACAGATACAATGCAGAAACTCCAGCCAGTGCCACCGCGTACCTCACCTACAAGAGCGTTTGTGAGCCAGGACCTCGAAGACTGCTCACATGTTTTCGTTCGCGTGGAGGGAGTAAAGAAGCCTCTTCAACAACCATACGATGGCCCATATAGAGTCGTCAAGAGGACAAGGAAGAACTTGACCATCGATCGCCGTGGAACCACTGACGTCATCTCCATAGACCGCGCCAAGCCTGCATACCTCCTCTCGGACAACGAACAAGATCCTGTTGCTCTTCCGACACCTCCGGACACACGGGCTACAAACCACAAACACACTACAAAGAAAAAACAGATATCGTTCCTCCTGCCTCGTCACTAGGGGGAGAGTTCTGTAGTGTTCTGTAGCCAACACGTGAAATTACCCCTTCAGGACTCGTGATCGCCGAGTACGGGATAAACAATAGTCACCCCTTCGAACATGCGTCCGACTAAACATACATTCGACTAATATTAATTAATATAATAACAATGTTCA
>NW_027467531.1:102500-120000 GCF_046742065.1 Oratosquilla oratoria
TAGTGTCCTTTATGACGTCCTGACAGACACAGGAATTTTTTTTTATCTTATTTCAGTTGTCTTACCACTTTTCCACATAAGCCAACTTACATTTCTTTTAAGGACGTCTGTCCTTAAAAGGAATGTAAGTATGAATAATCTTAGTGAGCGTATTTTGAAATATTTCCCACATCTGATCTATAGGTCTTCCCCCTGAAGCTCCTGACGTAGTCCTATGAACTGAGCTTTACTGAAATCGGATATTTTAGAAACACTAAAATCTACTGTTTCCAAATTTGCTGATGATACAAAACTGTGCGGAGTGGCAAATGATCACTCAAACCAATTAGATATTCAAGAAGATTTAGATCAATTACAGCAATGGTCTGAAAAGTGGCTAATGAAATTTAACACAAGTAAATGCAAGGTAATGCACATAGGTAAAAATAACAGTAAGTACGATTACAAGTTATTTGGAAATTCGTTAACAAAAGTGGATAGTGAAAAAGATCTCGGCGTAATTATCAGTAACGACCTCAAATCATCCAAGCAATGTATTTCAGCCTCTGAGAAAGCAAATAAGATTCTAGGACTGATTGCGCGATCTTTTGATTTCAAAAGTCCATCACTCATTAACAAGCTATATAAATCGTTAGTTCGTCCACATTTGGAATATGCTGTTTCCGTATGGTCACCGAATCTAATTAAAGACATTGACAGACTGGAAAAAGTACAACGGCGAGCCACAAAACTGATTCCAAATATAAAAAATAAATCATACGAAAATCGACTAAAACATATGAATCTGTTTTCCCTAAAAAAAGCGTAGACTCAGAGGTGACTTGATACAGGTCTTTAAGATTTTAAAGGGAATTGACAACATCAAAAGTGACAAAATTTTCACATTGAATGAGAACCAGACAAGAAACAATGGTCTCAAACTGTCCGTAAATAGATTCAATTTGGAAGTAGGTAGAAACAACTTTGCCAACCGTGTAGTTAATGAATGGAATAAACTTCCTGCACAGGTAGTGCAATGTAGTTCAGTTCGAAGCTTTAAGAATCATTTAGATAAATACCTAAGTAAGATGCTGTAATGATTATAATCTATCTTATATTATTTGTTTTTGTTTTGTTATCATTTGTCAGTCTGATTTTCATTTATTATTAGTTATATGTCAATTTATTATTTACTATTTACCTGTTTGTTTATTATTTCAACCATACCTGTGCATTTATTTATGTATTTTATTTGTTATTTACATTATTATAGTTTTTATTTATTATTTTATTATTATAGTTTTTATTTATTATTTTATTATTAATATGATTTTTTTTCCGCATCCGACCTAGATATGGATCAAAAGGTCTCCTGTCGGCATGATCCGCCTTTGTAATCCTTTGTAATCCTTTGTATTCTAAAAAAGAAAAATAGCAGCTTGAATATAACTAAGTTGTGATCGCTATGTGCATCAGTTTCACCGACATCTACATCATTTTTCATGCTTTCGCGGCTAGTGATCAATAGATCGAGTAAGTTTCCACATCTTGTGGGTTCTTTTATATGCTGAACTAATTAATTGTCACCGAGAAAATCAATCAAGCGACTACCTATATGGTTATGTTCAAGGTCATCCAATCAATGTCAGTAAAATCGAAATTACCCATTATCAATAAATTCCGTTTGCAGAAACTAGAGAGTTTTGAAATAACAGATTGTCGTCTACTAATGACAATGTTTTTGACCTATATATTACACCTACATTATTTTTTTTTCCATTTGTTTTGGTTAATTCTACCCACAAACTATCATATGCATTTTGTTTCACTTTCTCTAAAACACAGGCATGGACATTGCTTTTAACGTACAACGTGTAGCAGGGGCTAAATGGAGCAGTGCGAGCGGGTTCTTCGGTAAGTTGGCTTGAGCGGCTGAGGACGACGGTTTTAGTCAGCCAATCTCTTCGGATTGGCGTGGGAGCACCGCCTGCCACCATTTATGTAGCACGGGTTATCTGGAGCAGTGCGAGTGGGTTCTTCGGTAGGCGTGGTTTGAGCGGCTGACGACGATGGTTTTAGTCAACCAGTTTTTTCGAGTTAGCGTGGGAAAACTGTTTGCCGCCATTTATGTAGCAGGGGGCTACATAGGGGGGCAGAGTTTCTAAGAATGGGTTTCTTGAAGCGGGAGTGTTCTTCCTCTATTTATTATCAGGTACGAAGATTTGTACTGAGAGAGATCAAGATGGACTCCCTACTTCTACTGACTAGGTCCTTGACCTAGGCAGGCCTATTGTCAGGTCCTTGATCTCGGCAGTCCTATTGTCAGGTCCTTGATCTCGGCAGTCCTATTCTATGACGGGCACAGCCGTCTGCTTAGGTAAGCATATTAGTGTAAGTTGTCACATGGGAGATGTGTTAGTCATTAACAGGTGTTAGTTCCATTGTATGGAGTTTAGTTATATGATTGGTGGACGTGGTTAGATATGGCGTATATATTGAAGCTACGGTAATGTAATTGGGTTAGGTATGAGATAGGGGTCAATGAATCTCTTTGATAATATTAGGTATCTCGTGTTTGTGATACTGCGGGGGGCGTCATGTTTGTCTGACTTTGCGTTCCTTCAGACGTGTTGTTTTGTGACTGAGAGATTTGTTAGGTCTGCAAGATTTGGAGGTCTTGCTAAAGACGAGTACCATCTCGCATGTGTAAGGATCACGTGCATAGTTGGTGATGGTTATTGAGGATTACAAGGCACACACACCTCAAAACATGATAACCAGCTGAAAATTAATGTTTACAGAAAACCCACTAACAAAAACGATATATTCAACTTCTACTCCCACCATGATATCAGGGTCAAGGAGTAGTGATAGATTTCTTACTTAGGATATTCAGAATGTGCAGTAAAGAATACTTAGAAGAGGAGTGCTTTATATCGGGTACACTTTTCTTAAATCAAAGTTTCTAGATTTCCTTGTAGATAAATGCAGAAAACAAACCATTAAGATTCTGGAAAGCCATAGGCAGCAGGGCGGGACAGCCAAGTGTCTCATGTTACCAACCAGCGACGTCACCACCAGTCTGACTTGTATTAAAACCACCAATTTGGAAGTAGTGTACCAGACCAGTAGGACAATTAAAGACATCACGAGGATGAGATTAAACATTGGCAAAACGCCGGAAAATAAAGCTGGTGTTTATCGGATTCCGTGCTCAGGATGTGAAAAATCCAACATAGGGGAAACATCACGCGATCTAAAAACCCGGATACTGAAACACCGATACGATATCTGCCATGATGTCACCACCAACGTGTGTGTTGTACACGGGAACAGTAGCAACCACTTGATGGACTGGAAAAATGCAGATATTCTGGTACGTGAGCACAACAAGATCCGTAGAATTTTTTTAGAAGCAGCCATCATGCAAAAAACCAACACAATTGAACAAAATAGGGACATGCTAAATATCTCACTGCATCTCATTCATTGCCAACAAAATTTAAGATATCCCTAGTTGCCCTCGAAAATCCCTCCCTTTTTCCCTCTCAAGGTCGTTGTCCACCCTCAGTAGACAATTGCTCACACATCTTATTTTCTTCTCCATTTTGTTCCTCGCTTGTAAGCTAATGTCTTTCACCTAGCCAATTGTTCAATCTGATCCTATTCCCAGACATTTGGTCCACCTTTTCCTTAACCTTTCATAGTATTCAGTGACCCCCTCCTCCCTACATCCCTTCTTCTCTCCCTCCTTCCCTGCCCCCGTTCCCCCAGTTCTTCTTATTCATGTGTATTACGACTATGTAATTGAAAAAACTGTAACAATCAAAATTTCATACCAGTAAAGGCTCCGTCCTCACATGCTGTTAATTTCGATAGACTACTTTAGTTGCCACATCCACCCATTTAAGCTGCTTCATTTACGTTCCTTTACTCACGCTGAGAAACCAACTTACCCATCAACTTAAACCACCAACAGCCCACCAATAACCCATGCTTCCCTACCCGCCCAACCAAGCTACCCCACACCCGGGCTGCCTCACCTATCCAAGGTATTCACCGACTCACTCAAACTATTTAACCACCCACCCACACTAGACCACCATCCTACTTTTCCATCAAACTACCAACCTACCAACCTACCAGGCCATCAAGCTACCAACCCACCAACCCACCACCTCATCAACCTACCAATCCACCACCCTACCTACCCACCAACCAATCTACCTACCAATTATTATTTAAACTACCTCAATCATTCATATCCTTCCACCCAATCCAACCTACATAACTATTCTGTTTCTACAAACCCAAGACAGCTCACCCATCCGCAAACATAAGTTCCCTGCCCATTCAACCACCCAGCTGCGATATTTCATCCACACATACACACCAACGCTATTCCATTCACATACCCGCCTACCCACGAGACAAACGATACTCCACTCATCTACCCACTCTGTCCTCATCACCTACAATCAAATTGCCTGTCCACACTACCCGACCCAAACACTTTTCTACCCACCCACTCATTTATGATGCTTCACCTACCTATGTACTCGCCAAAGCCATCCTATCCCATGCACGTTACACTTCAACCCACTAAAGTTACCCTTAACTACGTATCCTACACACCCTCTCTTGATGCTTACTACTTGCCCACCCACCAACCCATCTGCCCCAACCACGAACACCAACTACCCAACAATCTACTCTACACCATTCACCCAAGCTAACCCAACCACACACTCAAGCAACCCCACCTGCCCACCCAAGTTAACTCACACACCTAATCAATAGCACTTCCAAACTACCTAATCGAACAACAAAAGGTAATCCTCCCACTTACTTGAGCTAATCCATCGACTAACCTACGCTACCTCATCCACCCATCCACCCACGCTACCTCATCCACCCACACTACCTCATCCACCCATCCACCCACGCTACCTCACGCAACAACCCTTCTTCTATCCCCTCTTTCTACCCTCTTTTCTACCAGCCTCTTACACACTCATGCTATCACATCCACCCAACTACCCACACTAACCTATCCATCCATCCACTTAGGTTATTTCATCCATCCACGCTACCCCATCTATCCACGCTACCCCATCCACCCATCGCTCCACACTACCTCATACATCCATCCACACACATTATCCCATCCACCCACACTACCCCATTCATCCATCCGCCCACACTACCTCATCCGCCCATCCACCCACGCTACCTCATCCACCAACCCACCAATTCTACCGTATCCGTCAATCCACTCACTCTACCCCATCCACCTATCCACACACGCTACCCCATCCACCTATCCACCCATGCTACCCCATCCACCTATCCATCCACGCTTCCTCGAACACCTATCCAGCCATGCTATCCATCCAGACACGTTAGCCAATCAACCCGCCCACTAACGCTACCTCATCCACCCATCCACCCATCCACTCACACTATCTCATCAACCCATCCTCCCACGCTACCCCATCCACCCAAGATACCCCTTCCACCCACGCTACCCCATCTATCTACGCTTCCCCATCCACTCATCCACCCACGCTGTCCCATCCACACAAGCTACCCCATTCACACACGCTATCTCACCCACCCATCCATCCACGCTACCTCATTCACCCACGCTACCTCATCCAACCATTCACGCACGCTAACCCATCCATCCATCCACTCACGCTACCATATCCACCCACGCACCTACGCTACACCATCCAACTATCCACCGACGCTACCCCATCCACCGAGCCACCCAAGCTACCACATCCACCCACCCACACTATCCCATCCACCCCATACACCCACCTACCCACGCTACTCCATCCAACTATACACCTACGCTACCCCATCCACCCAGCCACCCACGCTACCCCATCCACTCATTCACCCACTCTACCCCATCCCACTTATCTGCCCACGCTACCTAATCCACCAATCCACCCACGGTACCTCATTCATCCATCCACCTACGCTACCTCATCCACCCATCCCCCCACGCTACTCCATCCAGTCACTTTACTCCATCCACCCATGCTAGCCTATCCACCCACGTTATCCCATCCACCCATCAGCCCATATTACTCCATCTATCTATCCACTCACGCTACCTCCCCCATCCATCTACCTACTCTACTCCATCCATCTCATACATCCCATCCCCTAATTCACCCACGCTACTCCATCCGCCTACGCTACTCCATCCACCCACGCTACTCCATCCACCCAAGCTACCTCATCCACCTAATCACCCACGCTGCTTCATCCACCCATCCACCTACGCTACCTTAGCCACCTATCCACCCAAACTATCCTATCCACCCATCTACTTATGCTAACCCATCCACCCATCCACCCACACTACCTCAGCCACCCATCCACCCACGCTACCTCTTCCATCCATCAACCCACACTACCCCACTTACCCATCCACCCACGCTATCCTATCGACCCACGCTACCCCATCCACCTATCCACCCACGTTTCCTCGTCTACCCAACCACCCATGCTACCCCATCCACCCACATTACGTCACCCACCCACGCTATCTCGTCCACCCACCCAACAACTCTACCGTACCCACCCATCCACCCACGTTTTCCTATCCACCTATTCGCCCACGGTACCCTATCCAGTTATCCACCCATACTACCTCATCCACATATCTACCTTCGTAACTTTGAGCACCTATCCACCCAAAATATCCCGTTCACCCATCCACTTACGTTTACCCATCAACCCATCCACCCACGCTACCTCATCTACCCATCCAACGACGCTACCCCTTCCACCCATCCACCCAATCTACCCCATCTACTCATCCACCCACGCTATCCCATCCAACCATCCACCCACGCTACCTCATCCACCCATGCTACCTCACCCACACATCCACCCACGCTAACTCATCCACCCATCCACGCACGCTACCCCTTTCACCCATGCTACCTTTATCCACCCATTCATCCGCTGTATCCCATCCAACTATCCATCCACGGTACCCCATCTACCCATCCACCCACGCTACACCATCTACCCATCCACCTACGATACCCCATCCATCCACGCTACCTCTTCCACCCATCCACCCACACTATCCCATCCACCCATTTACACATATTATCCCATCCAGCCACGCTACCTCAGCCACCCACGCTACCCCATCCACCCATCCACCCACGCTACCCCATCCACCTACCCTATCCAATTCTCACGCTATCCCATTCACCTACGCTACTCCTTCAACCAATCCACCCACAAAGCCCCATCCATCCACGCTACCCCATCCACCCATTCATCCAAGCTAACCATGTTACCAAACCTGCGCATCTGCTCACCCTCGCTACTTTACTGAAACTGTTTCATCCACCTCTCCAACCATCCAACCATCTACTCATCCACTCATCCGCAGTACTTCACCCACCAAACAAACGCATGTGTATTAGGGATAACATTGTGCTCATTATGTCTTCTTCATGTTAAAACCATTCAAAGACAAGCCAGAGTGAGAGATGGTGACCAATGAGGTTAAAGAATCTATTGTTCCACCTTTCTCAGAGTCTACAGTGGCATTCTTGGCAATATCTAGATTAACATTTATAATTGCATTGGTTAATCTAAAACTACAAAAACAGAATGAATGTACAAGTAACAATATTACTATGTATAATATTCATTTATCAGTGCTTCTAATGGTTATCTCAAGTGCAAAATATCTCAGATGAATTGTCCACCTTACTAATCATACTAACCAAGTAAAAAAAGAAAAAAAAATAGGTCCATTAATTGTTTTACTTATGGACACCTCAGTACTGAACACCGCCCGTTAACTTTTCTATAAAAGGCAGATGCAGGAAAAGCGCTAACATTGACCCTTTTTTTTCCATGACTTGTCTGTGAGATTTGTACCCGTTTTTTTTTTCTCTCTTTACCCGTGTCATTTTTTAACTGCGACTTGTTTTTACCCGTGACATTTTCCCCTTGATTTTCCTTACCTGTGACTTTTGTACACGTTCGTTTTTTTTTATTTTTTTTTTATCCATGACTTTTTTGCATGTGACTCCTTTTACCTGGCTTCCACCCAAACGCTATTCTGCCCACCCACTCACGGTACCTCACCCACCCACACAATCGACAACGCTACCTATCCATTTGCCTACGCTCTCACGGTTACCCATCCACCCACTTTCATTTACTACATTCCCCACTCACCATCCACACAGCCCAACTACACTGTGTTTGAGTTGACAAGGAATATTTGATTCCATTGACACTCTGATTACATCGCAATTGTACAAGCAGTATAAATAAGGATTGCATGATTAACTTTGTCTTTGTTATAAAATAATAGAGGTGCCATATTTTCATAGGTTTCAACAATATTCTTCTCCGTTGACTTTTCTTTGCAAATCCCTTTTCCTTGTCAAGTTAAGAATGTCCAATTCGATGTAAAGACCCACCTCGAAGTTGCATTGCTTTCTCGAGCTGCTTTGACGCCAAATCCTATCCCGTTCTCTTCCGCCTGTCAAACTCGCACTAAATCCTTCGTGACTTGAAGCTAGGATCAATTTGTATCATTATTATTGTCACTGCTGTCATTGTTATCACTATCATTGTCATCATTGTTCTTGATGTTGTTGTTGTTGTTGTCGTATTTGTAGTTGTAGTTGTCGTTGTTGTCGTATTTGTAGTTGTAGTTGTTGTTATTATTGTCGATGTTGTTGTTCTTGTTTTCGTTATTGTTGTCGTATTTGTAGTTGTAGTTGTTGTTATTATTGTCGATGTTGTTGTTCTTGTTTTCGTTATTGTTGTCGTATTTGTAGTTGTAGTTGTGGAGCAATGTGAGAGGGCCCTTCTAATGTAAGCGCCGATGGTGGATTGTAGGTAGCGTTTCGGGCACTCGCTATTTCCGTTTAGGCAGAGTCTAGTGTTTGTCGGTTTGGTGTATACTGTAGTGACGAAGCCTGTATCTCGAGCGGTGACGAGGACATCAAGGAAGGGGAGACATCCATTATGTTATCTTCTTTTCGTAAGTGAAGTTGAGGTCCTGAAAGGCACTGCGATGAATCGATTTTCTCAGGTCTTTGTAGTTCATCGAATATCTTTCAACTTGTACGAAGATATGCAAACATCCAACGTATCTTTACAATTGAAAGATAACGATGAACTACAAGACCTGAGAAATCGATTTATCGCAGCTTCAGACCCTCAAACTTCACTTACAACGGAAGAAGAAAATAATGGATGTCTCCCCTTGCCTTGGATGTCCTCTGTCACCGCTCGAAAAATACAGGCTTCGTCACTACAGTATACACCAAACCGACAACCACTGTGACTCTGCCTACAACGGGAAATAGCGAGTGTCCCGCAACGCACGCTACCTACAATCCACAAATTAGAAGGGCCCCTCTCACATTGCCTCCAACCTGGACCACAAACCCACCAAGAACTGGGAGAGAATCACACAAGTCCTTATCAACAATGGCTACGTGCAAATTCAGATGTATCACAAGCAATACAAACACATTTGAACAAATGGGTTACACCGACGGAGACAGAAACACCACAAGCGAAAGAGGCAAGTCAGCCTAAAAAAAATCTACTACAAAAAACCATATGTTCCCACAGGAAATACAAAGCAGACGAGAGAAAGATCATAAAGGACATTATTCACAAAAAAATGTACTCCCCACCGACCCAGCAAACACACATCCAGATCATCATATATTACAAGACAAAAAAAGGGGAACATCCCCAACTACTTGATAACGTAATCGCCCCAACACAACGAGAAAGCAGATTTACAAGAAGACCATGTTAGTTATACCAATACAGCTGCAGATAGTGAGGAGTGTGAGATCTGCACTCTTAATATTGGTATAGACAACAACAAAAGCTTACAAGAACGACCTGACATGCCATTTGAGATAACGGAATCCATAAAGTCCCACCCACAACTGCCAAACTTAAACAGACCACTAAACTAAGAAAAGATCTGTATGACAACACACACAATCAATTGACAGAGAAAGAGATCCCCCCGAAGGTTGCTAACTTCCTTGAAGCACTCTATATTCAAGCAAAGCAGTCCATCCAATTAACATCCAGGTGGAAGACCTTACGGAGTCTTGTCATCTGTGCAAAACAATGAGTGCTAAGCGGCCAACGAACCCCAATCGCCTCGCCCACTGGGACGAGACCCCCCCGCGAGTGAAAACAAACACAGCAGAAGAAACACACGCTCATTGGCTATACCATTCACCTTTAATACGCATCCAATTTTTCCTCAATACTAGTGTCCATGATCCGTAACATCCACATATATAATTCTACACAAAAAAACTTTTGACTCAAACAATTCGCCCCATGGAAGAATTGGAACAAGAGAGTTTTCCGAAACGTCGTGGCCACTATAAAGAGATTCTCCTAAGCAGACTTTCAGAAAAATGATAAGTCAAATACTTTCGTCGTATAGAGACTATACGCAAGAAGATAATCAATAATGAATCTTCAATAGCTTTTTAACCTCGTCTTGCCTGCAAGAAAGTATATATATATATGTATATACATATACATACATCATATATACATAAATATAACTGTTAATTTCTAAAACATATATATACATAATATATACTACATATATATAAATACACTATATATATATACATATATATATATACAGTATATATGTATACAATTTATATATATATATAGTTATATATATATATATATATGTATATATATATAGTTATATATATGTATATATATTACAACCGATAAATATATATATATATATATATATATATATATATATATATATACATATATATATATATTTATAATATATAATATAGATATATATATATATATTTTTTTTTCACGCAGCCCGAAAGGGATTTCTCCCGCGTCTTCTCCTTTATGCATGACAATCGCCGATTTAATGAAGCGGCCTTACTGTGGATATCTATGTCTTGCGACACTGCTTCTGACCCAGGGCAGTGGACAAGGTGCAGAGATGACGTCATCCAGGAGGTGCTAAGATAGAGGAGGG
The DNA here is from genome assembly GCF_046742065.1 of Oratosquilla oratoria. Lineage (NCBI taxonomy): Eukaryota > Metazoa > Arthropoda > Malacostraca > Stomatopoda > Squillidae > Oratosquilla > Oratosquilla oratoria. Next base: position 113,551 of record NW_027467531.1, read on the forward strand.
TGGAGGGATGGAGTGTATTCAGATAATGGGTATGATTTCATGCCTTTTCTGGCTACCTCCCTTGTAAAAAAAGCCTTGGTATATGAATGTATGTATGTAATATATATATATATATGGAATATACATATGGTAGATATACACATATAAATATGTATATATAAATATATATATATACATAAATTTCGTATATGTATATATATTGTATATTAATACATATGTATATATATAATGTATATATATGTATATATAATTATAAAATGTATATGTATGCAGTTATAATGTATATATATGTATATATGTTATATGTATATATATATGTATATATATATATATAATGTAATATATGTATAATGTATATGCCTTCCCAAGGATAAAAGGACTTTCTATCTAGAGGGTTTGTACTTAGATGCCTTAGTGGTTAAGGCAAATCCAAACGGATATGTAATATACTTATATAACTGTAATATATAACCAAAAGTCTCACCTCCCCTTCGTCACCACTGTTACATAAATTTGACTTGTAATATGATACTCGTCTCGAGGCCCCTTGCCTCTCGTTTCGTGAGTTTCACTAATATTCAAGTTCCTCTTAAGCAGTAGGCCCAATGCCTTCTTTTTCCTGTAGTCTCACTATTTTCTAGGCCCCATGCCTATTCCTCTCGTCCTTTGGGTTAATAAAAGGATGGTGAATTTTCTTTCTTCTTTCACTGTAATTTCACCTTCAGCTTACACTCGGGATCTCTTTTCTCTCGTCTCTACATCGTCTCCTGATCCTCTCTCCACACCCTCTCTATATCTTCTCTCTATATCTTCTCTCTCTATCTTCTCCGTCTATCTTCTCTCCCGAGATCCCGTATCATACGCTAAGCTACCTTCGTCTGACGTCACTAATTTTTCTAAACCAATCTCCAGTTACTTCTCAAATAAATGTCACTCCTTATGGGCGTGACTTTGAATTCATGCACCAATAGTTTTTTTCCTCCTTCTGCACCTTGCACCAATCCGGAAAGCCATTTCAATGCCACTAGCAAAAATTGTTTACCTCAGCATTAGTCAAACGAAGGTAACCTGCGCTTACAGAGTTGATTACACATCGATTATAAAAACAGTCACCACCGTCGGTGTGTTTACATAGACAAAACGTCGCCCTCACCTAGACATAACATTGCCCTCGAGCAGGCGTCGAGTCTGAATTATTCTAATGCCCTAGCTCATTTCCATTCGTACACTACCGGCCTCTTACAGGGCTCGGCAGCTACCCTTGGTCGTCCCGACCAATTTCTTATTTCCCTCTTACAGGGCTTGCTAATATATTTCTAGAATAAGCTAATCTACCATTGCGTAATTGTTAATCTACCCTCCAAAATACATCATTCATGCAATAAATTGGGAATAATACATAAACATAATACCTATAAATGTGAATAACATGCATCTCAATATATATATAAGGTATTGAATTAAGCGGTTACATGGTTGATTTGCTTTGACAGAGCCAATCTCCGGAATACAACAAAGGCAATCAGTGCTGCCACTAACACTGAAAGTAAGGGTATGATAAGGAGTGGTAGCATATGTAAATCATTTGAGGGAGATCTTGACAATGGTCTTCTCTTAATTTTCAAGGGAGGGGAGTTTTCAGGCAATGTAAAGTTGAAGGTTGAAATGTAGGTGTCCTCGGTTAAATGCATTGTATTAAGGGTATTAGAAATGGTGGAAATAGTGTCTGCATGCAATTCGCAGTTATCTTGAATAGAGACAAGACCTTCAACCAAATCCAATTTAGGACTCAACTCGGGACAATTTATTGATACCTTTGTCTTGTTAGGGAAAAACAGGTAATGAGATCCTTGTATGTTACAATGAGGGATCTGGTCTACCAAAATTCGTTGGTAATGACAATTGTTCATAACAGACATATTCCTAACCAGAGAGTTCATGTGAAGCCTCTCGAACACAAAAGAGATCATGCTTTCTCTTAAATTGTCTACAGTAAGGATGTAATTGATTAGAAATTCACTATGAGCACTAACTGTAAATTCTGAATGTCATCTTTTCAATAGCAATTAATTTGCAAAAACACACTATCCTAGAGTTCGAGTGTCTCTTCTTGTTCAATATTATTTCCCACAACACACTCATTTTCAAAGACAGTCTTATTACTTTAAAATGATCACAATACTCATGTGTGTACTCAGATGAGAGGTCCTTAAGTCCTTAAGTTTCCAAGTCTGACCACAGCAGATCCTATGTTTTAGGTGTCCATTTACCGCTTGACACCAAGTTCCAGTTGTTTAGGTCTCCCATCCCAAATACATACAAATGGTCAATACTATCTGTAAAATACATCAAGATTAATGTTCAACTCTTGAAAAATATCATTATAATATTCTCCATATTCTCCAGTGTTATTAATATTTATGCACAAAGTATTACTATAATCATCTTCATAGATCTGCAAGCTAATTTTCCTTATCATCTAAATGTCCTATCAATTCTTCTCTTGATTCTAAATGTTTATGTTTAAACTTGTTTCCACCCTGCAGAATCAATTACCCTTTATGGACCAGTGTACCTTAGTGAAAGTTTATTATTGGGTGAGGTTGCTTTGACCATTACTAATTCCCCAATTTTCAATTCTAGTTTACGAGCTATTTTGTGTTGTTGTTCCCTCATCTCTTGTGAATACACCTGCCATATGTTTCCTATCTCTTTGGTGAATACTTTGAAGAGTATTTATCCTATTGGATATATAATCATCCATATTATATATGGGTTTTTGCTCTGCAGTCAACATTTCATATGGCAGAGTTTTGGCCTCCCCAAAAATTAGAAAATGGGGTGTTTCCCCAGTTGCTACATTAATTTGATTGTTCAATACACTTAACACAAGGAATCCAAGTATCCCAAGTTACACTATAAGGACTTATTAGGGTTCTAAGACATATAATTATCTTTTTGTTTAACCTTTCTACTACTCCATTACTTGGGGATGGTTAACGAGTATATTGACTTTCTTGATGTGGAACACATTACATAGAATGTCCAAGATTTTGTTATTAAATTCAGTCCCATTATCTGAAACTAGGATGTTAGGTGTAGTAAAATTACAGATTATCTGATCATAGATTACGGATGCAATAGTTTCAGCTTTCTTATTGATTATGGGTTGTAATATACAAAATCTTGAAAAATAATCAATAGCTACAAATAGGTATTTAAAGCCGTTCTCTGTTAATGGTAATTCCAAAGTATCCATGTGAACTCTTTCCCAAGGTTTCTGTGGAATGGGATAGGTGAGTATAGGAGCAGGTTTTGGTGTATTTCCCTTCACCTTTACACATTTTACACATTTTTCTATATAATCATATATAGTTTTCTTCATACCTAGCCAAAAGTACTTAAGTTGTGCCTGTCTATAAGTTTTATCCTTTCCAGGATGTGAACTACAATCACTAGTCATGAAGTAACTTCAATATCTCATTTACCAGAGTTTGTGGTATAACCAACTGATTTACTTGACCTCAAGAAATATCTTTCCCATTTACAAATGTTTTCCTATACAAAATTCCATTAATCAAATGAAATTCCTCTATCTTATAACCCCTTTGGTAGCTTTGGAGGATCTCCTCTTGGGTTCATCAAATGCTTGATTATTGAATCACATGTCTCATCATCTCCCTGTTCTCTTATTAGCATTTCTTCATCTAAAGTTACTAACTCTTCTATACTACAAACAAAATTAATCAACCCAGTCCCAGTCATTGGTTGACTAATGTTTCTAGAAAGTGGATTCTGCTACATTCCTTCTACCCGGAATATAATTAAATTGAACATCATAGCACTGAAGTATCGCAAACCATCTAGCAAGTCTGCCTCTAAGATTCTTATGCTTAAATAAGTTCTGAATAGCTGTGTGATCAGTCCAAACTCTGATGGGATACCCTAGTATCATATCCCTAAAACTTTCTAAAGAATAAATTACTGCTAAAGTTTCTCTTTCAGTTATAGAATAGTTTCTCTCCGCACTATTACAAAGTCTGGATGTGTAAGCTATGGGTTTTAAAGTTCCATTTCTCTCTTGCATTAGTATGCCTCCTAACCCTATGTCAGACGCATCAGTACAAAGAATAAATTCTTTTTCAGTCGGGAAAAATTAAAATAGGTGAACTCGTGAGTTTATCTTTCAACTTGTCAAAAGCTTGCTGTTGCGCAGGTCCCCATATGAACTTTGAGTCCTTTCTCAACAAAGAACTTAGTGGATTAGCAATGTCAGCATAACTTTGAATGAATTTTCTATAATATCCTGTTAATCCCAAAAAGCTCCTAACCTTGTCTACATTGGTCGGAACTAGAAATTCTTGACAGCGTCCACCTTTGAATTTACTGTACTCAGTCCGTGTCTGTCTATCTTATGTCCTAAGTAAATGACACTGTCTTGCAAGAACTTACATTTTTCAAGTTTTACTTTTAACCCAGCTTCTCCTAGTCTTGAGAATATCAAATCTAATTTCTTAAAGTGCTCCACTGCAGTCTGAGAAACTATTAAAATGTCATCTAGAAATACACTGGCAGTGTTTCCTAACAATCCATCTAGAATAGTATTCATTAATCTCATGTAAGTTAATGGACTATTACATAACCCAAATGGCATTCTCTTGAACTCATAATGCCCTGTTGTAGTAGAAAATGCTGTGAACTCTCTTGAATCTTCATGCAATTCTATTTGCCAAAAAGCTGATTTGATATCTATAGTACTAAAATATCTATTCTCAGTTCCCAAACTTCTCAAAATGTCACCGATAATGGGTAATGGTAACCTGTCACGAATGGTGTGCTTATTCAGTTCCCTGTAATCAATAACTGGTCGCATAGTCCCATCAGACTTTGGTACTAGGATCAACGGAAAATTCCACTCACTTTTACTATGTTCAATAATATCCTGTGATAACATTTCAGTGATGAGTTTATCTACTACAGCTAATTTAGAGTGAGGAACTCTGTAGGCTGGTATGTAGATAGGTTGTGTTCCTGGTTTTAACTTAATGTGATGTTTTAAAACAGTTGTTTTGCCTAAGGCGTCCCCCGGCAAAGCAATTGCTTTTTTATGTTTCATAAGCAAAGCAAACAAAGCTTCATCCAACTCAGGGCAATTAGTTGATTGTAATAATTCTTTATATCTATTTCTTAAGTCTATGCCTTCTTGTACTGAACAAATTGATGAAGTTGGTAATTCTATCTCCTCACTATTCTCATTTAAAATCTTAATAGGTTTAGCACACACCTGAATACATCCTATTTGTGTACCTTTCTTTAAAACTATCTCTTTATTCATAGTATTAATTACTAATACTTCTACTCTGTTCTTATTTGTCTTATAAATCCCTGAGTCCCACTTCAATCCTTTAAGTTTAACTGATTCTGGGACTGTAATTACTTCAGAGTCTACATTGATTCCTTTCAAACACACTTCAACCTTATTAATTGACATGGGATGTAACAATGTCGACCTTGTTAATCCGCAATCTGCAATTCTCAAGGCATCTGTGGTTGATAATTTAGTAATCTCTGGGATTTCCTGAACTTCTGAGTTGGGTTCACAAATTGTTTTACTTTCTGTAGGGTTGGACGCTATCTAGGATAGAAATGTTATCTAAGGATTCATTGATTCCTGTCACTGGTCTTAAGTCTGGTTGATTTAAGAATGGGATTAACTGTGACTTCACTAAAATTCCTAAGTCAGCAGGACAAATTACCATGTTTTCTTTTCTCATAGTTGCAAATCCTATCAATAAATCTCCTGGAAAAACAGACTCTTCTACCACTATCACTGGGATGTACAATTGTTCATTTGTATACAAGGCAACTTCTAGCTCAATCTTGCCTAATGTTTTTAACTGATTTCCAGTTACACCTTGCAATGTGTAACGGATTGGTTCCAACATTTTCACTCCTGGGTTCAACTGGTTTAAAACTTTACTAGTAATTACATTAACTACAGACCCTGTATCAATAAAAATTTGAATAGGCTTATTGAACACTTTACCCGCAATGAGAGGTCCTACAGAAGTTTTACCAACAGTAATTATCAGTTTGTCAGTTTCTTTCATCTCCCTTGCATTCCCATATTTAACACAATACCGCCTATCGGTATATATATGGGGAGGTCTGAAATGGTTTATTCTGTGTCTGGGGGTTTTCCTCTTAGCCCTGGGGGTACCCAAAAATTTCGGCACTCATGAGTTCTGTGTCCGATTTTATTATGGTAAATACAGAATGGAGGGTTCCTACATTGATACTCATTGTGACCTTCGTATTTGCAATTTCTGCAAATAATCCCATAAAAACATTCTTGTGCCTTATGTCCCCATGCATTACAATTAAAACATAGGATTTTGGTATCCCTATCCCTAGATGGACTTCTAGCATGCCGCCTATGTCCTACTTCTG
>NW_027467531.1:125000-127500 GCF_046742065.1 Oratosquilla oratoria
CCTAAGCAATATTATTCATTTTCTAAATGTATATCAATACATCTCCCTCAGGTTCAAAATGTCTTCTTCACTTAGGTCAGTGGTTCCCGATACTGGAGGTAAGTTACCCCCTGGGGGTAGTTTAACAAATTTTCGAGGGTAATGGAGGGATGACAAAAAAAAAAAAAACAAGAATTCCTAAATAAGCTCCATCCAGCCCACTGAAATTCTCGGCATCTTTGGCAATAGTCATTCGAGATGCACATTGTTCAAATACAATAAATAAACGAAATTATCTCTTTTCCTTTTCTGCATGAGGGGACGGAGATGGAGGGTCGCCGATTTAATGAAGCGGCCTTGCTGTGGATGTACTGTGTCATGTGACACTGCCTCTGACCCAGGGCAGTAGACAAGATGCAAGGATGACCCGTCATCCAGGAGGTGCCAAAAAAGAGGGAGGGAAGGGGATGGAGTGTGATAGGGATGGATTGGGTGGGAGTGGTTTTTATGCCTTTAGTTTTTGGCTACCTCCCTTGTAAGGGAAAAAAAGCCTTTGGTACATGTATTCATGTGTCTCTAGTGTTTCAATTTAGCCACATATATCAATGTTGACTACCTTTTGTGAAAAGAGTAGCATGCTTAACGTGGCACACTAAATTGGGTAACAATCTGAAAAAGTTTGGGAACCGCTCATGTAGATTTTCAAGATGTAACCTTTATGTTGTGCGTGTGTTGGAAGTTGTTAACGGAGAGGTAAAGTTTATGAAAAAGACGCTCGTTTTTAGATAACTATACTCGCAAACGTTGTCCTACACACGCAGCGTTAAAATGACGGTCGTCATTATGGCGCCTAGCGTTGTGCGTCATCCTGCTAATTTGACGCGCAACGTTCAGGCGCCATAATGACGAGCGTCATTTCAACGCTGCGTGTGTAGGACAACGTTTGCGAGTATAGTTTTTGAAATTAGCAGGATGACGCGCAACGTTCAGGCGCCATAATGACGAGCGTCATTTCAACGCTGCGTGTGTAGGACAACGTTTGCGAGTATTAAGTAGTTATCTAAAAACGAGCGTCTTTTTCGACGGTCATCATAAGTGACGCATGTCACATAGACGCTCCGTGTGTAGTCTGCCTTAGTGGCAAAAGCGACAAGAAATCAGAGTTATTAGTGTTTACAAGTTCCATCTATTCTCATCTCCCGCACGAAGATCGTATAATGTACTTCGTACGTAAATTGTCTTTAATCTTTTAGATGTATATAGACAATAGGATTCGTAAAAATTCAATACAAGATTAAAAAAGTGAATGTGGTCTCACAAAGAACAGATTGTTTTATTCAGTCAAGAATCACCGAAGAGTTGATTAATGGAGATAAAGGAAGGCGGACATAAACAGCACTTTGATTTATGCTTTTCTATTGACGATAATGAAAACTTAGACTTTGACAACTAAGTCATTAAGAAAAAAGGACAAAGAACAGATTGTTTTAGTCAGTCAAGAATCACCGAAGAGTTAATCAATGGAGATAAAGGAAGACGGACATAAACAACACTTTGATTTATGTTCTCCTATTGACGATAATGAAAACTTAGACTTTGACAACTAAGTCATTAAGAAAAAAGGACAAAGAAAAATGGCTAATCATTCCAAAATAAACAGAGCGTAAAGATTGACGAGACTAATTATATAGGGTTTCTTTTTTTCTATCAATGAACAGCCCACAATTAGCTTCCTAATTAGAACTGAACGAGTCGCTGAGTTTATCACCAAAGTAAGCACCCGCTGTGAAAAAATTCACAAAAAAATATTACACAAAAATGTTGAAGAAATTACCCCCATAGTGTGTTTATCTTAAGGTACCTGGTAATTTTTTAAGCGATCAAGAAATGAACACAGAATATAGAAAAAATGTCAGGTTAGTAAGGAAGTAATTGAATAGACGGGTACATGAAAACGCACATTCACACACTTACACACACACACAATTACATACACACACAATTACATACACACACACTTACACACACACACACACACACACACACACACACACACACACACGCGCGCGCGTACGTGGCGCAGTTGGTAGTGTTCCCGGCTGCCACTACGGCGGTCCGGGTTCGAATCCTGCCCAGGGCTGAAATAATTTCAGTATCACTACATCCAACTCTCCGCCCATCTCTCGTGGGCGGGAAGTTGGGTGTGTGTGTGCGCGTGTAAGGTCACAGCATTACCAATAGATCGGTCATATACGAGCTCTGAGCTCTTTTCCGGGAGGGAAATAGCTGTTGATCACGAGTCCAACACGTGATCCAAGACCATGATGGTGAATCACTTACATTTACACTTACACTTCACACTTACACTTACACACACACACTTACACACACACACTTACACACACACACTTACACACACACACTTACACACACACACTTACACACACACACACTTACACACACACACTTACACACACACACTTACACACACACACACATACACACACACACACAATAAATT
>NW_027467531.1:130000-137500 GCF_046742065.1 Oratosquilla oratoria
TGTCTTTGTGTGTTGTGCATGATTTTATGCAACAATGGAGCCGAATTTTGTAATCGCAATCTTTGTTGATTTAATCATTCAATTTCTTCATTTTTGCCCCCATTGTATTCCGGGAAACAAAGACGTGGACATTGTGAGTTTGATCTTTCTCTTTGACATTAAGATCTGGTGGATCTTTAGTACTCATGAAGGAAAAGGTGGCGGAGAGCGTTTGCGTGGGTTGCTAATAAGGGATTAATCCACTGAAATAAAATAATGCATTCAGAAACTCTTTATTTCTTTATTTACATGAATAAATTACACTGAAATAAGCTCTAGACTTTATAAGGTCAAACCTTTAACATTTTGTGGATAAATAACAATTTCGTTATTTCTATGATATATGATAATTTGTTATTGATCATAAATTGTTTTGAATATTTTGATTGCCTGATACATGATCAAATAAATGGCTTTATTGCACTGAACTTTCTTATATAGATGTATATATATATATATATATATATATATATATATATATATGTGTGTGTGTGTGTGTGTGTGTGTGTGTATGTGTTTATGTATATATAATACTGATAACCCACATTCGGAGAAGAATAAGCGAAAGTATAAAGATCTGTATGTTTCGATTACTGACTGTGATCCTCTTCAGCATCTGCTGAAGAGGATCACAGTTAGTGATCGAAATATACAGATCTCTTTCGCTTATTCTTCTCCGAAAGTGGGACATCAGTATTATTTTACAAATGTGCTACGACATAGCTTTGTTGTGATATATATATATATATATATATATATATATATATATATATATATATAATATATGTGTGTGTGTGTGTGTGTGTGTGTGTGTGTGTGTGTGTGTGTGTGTGTGTGTGTATTACCCGTTTTACCACTTGGTAAACATGATCTTATCTCAGTTTTTCTTAACTGGCCTTGTTACGGCCCAAGAGGCCCTTCGTTCAACTGGTCTACCATTGTTTTTAACTTTGTAATTGGCGTCACTTTCTAACTGCCGACTCTAATTGGTGTAGTTGGGTCACGTAAGGGATAGGCTTTCTAAGTCGAGAACTAAATTTGACTCTCGGTAATTTTAGTCGCGAATTTCAAAAATCCGTCAAATCGAAAAGGTTCGCATTTACTGAATAAAATCACCTGACGACAGCCAGATCAAGATCATTTAAGTAAGAAGAAGACGTTAAGTAGACAATCCCCTCCCCTTACGTACCTTACGGTTCCTTTACCCTTTTCAGTTGGTGCCGGCGGGCTATTTTATTCAGCTATATGGAACCGAGTCATAAATATAACATAAACTATATATATTAGGACTTGAATGCGATGATATCACTGTCTCTGATTCATACAATCGAGATGTTATTATTATTCCTCCAGAGAGAGAGAGAGAGAGGGAGAGAGAGAGAGAGAGAGAGAGAGAGAGAGAGAGAGAGAGAGAGAGAGAGAGAGAGAGAGAAGGGGAGTGGGACGGGAAACCAAAACTACACTAGAAATAGAGCAGAAATTAAATCTGCAACAGTAACCAGAAAAAAAGTATAAAACCTTCGTTTCTTGAAGAAGACCCAACTTCAGTTATTCCTTGAATATTTTTAGGGGCACGTCTCTTTCAATCTGTCTGCCTTCAGGCGATTTCGTTCATTAAAGGAACGAAACCTCTTCCGCAGGTGTCGCACCTGTTTTGACTCTTTTTCTGGTCGTCGCTAGGCGATTTCATTCAAGGGAGGAAGAACTGGTAACAGAAGGGGACAACAATGGACCGAGACCCAATGTTGTCCCCAGATGGACCCTCTGCTGAACCAAACCGGCTGGTTATAAGATGACCATAAACCCAAAGTATATGTCACCTTTCTGAAGGAGTGAACGAGGTGAAATGAAGCTTAAGCCTTTAACGAGACTAAGTTTAACTTGATCCATAGTAAGGTTAGGGACTTGCCACCCACTTCAAAATCATAACTTCATCTGGGATTCTTCGTGTCACCTCGAAGTTTCGACGTCTTCACCCACGGACGACATGACGTCGTTGGATCGAGATGTTTTTGGAATTCGGATTGCAGTACATTTTCTTCTTCGGTGTCTTCGAGATCGTCGTTGTCTTCCTCGAGGAATTCTTCGTACTGGACAATGGATCAAGCGAGACAACAAAGAGTCCAGACATCCCTCAAGAGGATCCTCTACCAGGAGACAACGAAGTAAACGAGAATGAGGAGGACGAAGACTGGAGCGACGCACTCCAGGACTTCGAGGAAAACCGCGCGAGTGATGAGGGCAACTCAGGCTGTGGTTCCTGTGACAGCATTCGGATGGAGAATGAAGTCCTCCGAGAAAGGCTACAGGAAGAGATGTTGCTAACAGCACATCTCAAAGGCGTCATCGAAGAGTTGAAGATCTCTTTGGAAGTTAAAGGTTCATCGTCTTCGACGCCTGGAGGTCAGTCTTCTTCAGGTAAAGAGAAAGAATTGCCAAAGACGCCTTTCCAGAAGTTCCCTCTGCGTCAGGATGATAATTATAAAGACGTCAGAGTGGATGACCTCAAGAAGGAACTTGAAGCGTGTCAGGTCGCGCTTGGAGCAGCTCTTCGGAGTAATTATTATTATGACCTTCTCCTCAACAGGATTGAGTGAGATCCTTCGGTGTGCTGCCTTTCGAAGTCGTCATTGAAGTGAAAGAAGGTTCTAATATTAAAAAGGAGAAATAAAAAACGAAACGCCCAAAGATATCAAACGTTTGCCCTAAGACTTCGTCTTTCCAAAATTTCTGGTCTCCCACAATCAAAGTCTCTTGATCCTCGAACTGACAAGATCTCTCCTCCAAAGATCCTTCAAGACCTTCCTCAGTCTTTTGTATTAATTTTAGCCCTCTAAGGGCAGAGGGCTCTCCTCAGCTGAATAAAGTCGCCCGGTGATTGTCAAAAACATATATACATGAAATTTTTTCATAGTCTACAGCAGCATGCCCAAACCTTTTCCAACCCCAATTGCCGCCAGATGATTTAATTCAATGACATAGGAATTATATATATATATACATACATACACAGACATGTATATATATATATATACATATATATATACATATATCTACGTAAATATATATATATATATATATATATATATATACATATATATATACAAGTATATATAATGTATATGTATGATATATATATATATATATATATATACATATATATATACAATATATATCTATATCTATCTATATATATATATATACTTTATATATATAGTGTGTGTGTGTGTGTGTGTGTGTGTGTGTGTGTGTGTGTGTGTGTGTGTGTGTGTGTATGTGTGTGTGTGTCTGTGTCTGTGTGTGTGTGTCTGTGTCTGTGTGTGTGTGAGAGAGAGAGAGAGAGAGAGAGAGAGAGAGAGAGAGAGAGAGAGAGAGAGAGAGAGAGAAGGAGAGAGAATTACATTAAGCAGAAATTTACCCGCTTCCTTAGAAACGACAGTTGCCATCCAAGAATTATAAAAGAAATAAAAAATAATAGTAGTCACTGTCTAACCAAAGGTATTTAAAAAGAAAACCTATCATGAACGGGAATGTACCCACACAATGGAAATAAACAAAAGTTATGCCTACACTATGTTAGAAAACAGAAGCCAGAGAACTACAGGCCAACAAGACTGAACTCGATTATATGAAAAAACAAAAACAATTATAAGTGATGCGAATGAACATTATCTAGAGAGCTGATGTCTAAGAAATGAGAACCTACAGAACTTCAAATGTAAAGCTTTTAGAATTTGACATCTTCTCAAACCACGACAAAAGAAGCAATGTAGATCTAATATTTCTGTACTTTGAAAATAGCTGTTGAGACTGACTGGCATGAGAGACTACTAACTAAACTCGATTCCTATGAAATAAGAGGTAACGTGTTAACCTGGATTAGAAGCTGGTTTAATACCCTTAAATAGCGAGTTGTTTTGAACGGTAAAACTAAAAGTAGATAGAAACAACTTCAGCAGTCACGTCATCAATGAGTAGAATAAGGTTTCAACACAGGCAATTGAATGTAATAAGATAAGAATTTCTAAGATATACATTTAATCAGAATATTGTAGTTGAATTGATCTAATTATTCATTTATTTATTTATGTATACAGTACTAGTTAATGCATTATGCTTGGTGAGTGCCCCAGCATAATGCCGCGACAAAAAACAATGACCTACCCTACATGGGGGTCTTTATCCGTCATGGCATTATGCCGGGTACCAACCGTTAGCATGACGTCACTGCCTCCCAACAAACACCACATAATCACTCAGTGCCCTCGTGGCTGCCGTGGTGAGAGGAATTGTCCCGTGTTTGTTCTCCCATTCACCCCACCTTTTCCCTTCCTTGATTTCTGGGCTATACCTTGGTGACTATGGGTAAAAAGAAGTCGTTGACGCATGTAACTATAGCTTGATAATAAAGCTTTACAAAGCTGAGCTCCAGACAATAGAAATAGTGGCAAATGTTGGTGTGAGTAAGCGATCTGTGAGAAAATGGGTGAAGCATTGGAAGGCTAACGGCGGTTGCGAGTGGCCATCTGCTAAACCTCGGCCAGGCCTCTCGTAGAAGATATCTGTACGTACTTTTTTTTTAAAGCAGCTCGAGAGAGCACTTATCATAACTGGTAGAGAATTGAAAGAAAAAAAAACATGTCTGCTATTTGAGGTGTCCATTGGAACAGTCAACAAGCGGGTGAACGAGCTGGGCTACAGGAAAGATCACTAATCTGTGATCCTCGGGAATCAGACAGATTCCAGATTACAGGGCTTTTAGAGTCTCTGTGGCCGAGCGGGCAAAGGCATTGTGAAGGTAATTTTACGGGCGGCCGAAAGCAGTGGGTTCGAATCCTGCATTCAACTGTCATAAAAATTATCAGATTAAAGTCGCTGTCACTAGCAGATTTCTTTCATATATATATATATATATATATATATATACACACACATATATATATATATATATATATGTATATATATAATACACTCATGTGTGTGTGTGTGTGTGTGTGTGTGTGTGTGTGTGTGTGTGTGTGTGTGAGTGAGTGAGAGAGAGAGAGAGAGAGAGAGAGTGTGTGTGTGTATGTATGCCTCTGTGTCTGTGTCTCTGGATATCTGTGATTGTGTGCATTTTTGTATATCGTTGTGGCTGTATCCGTGTCAATCTGTATATACCTCTGTGTCTTTGTGTGTGTCTAGTTGACATTGTCTTTGGGCCTGTGTCTTTGTGTCCTTGTGTACCAGTGTACGTATGTCTGTGTATCTGTGCTTATGTGTGAGTTAACATTTGTGTGTCCGTCCATCTCTGTGTGCGTCAGTATCTGTCTATATCTGTGTTTATGTGACCGTCTCTGCATGTCGATTGTCTGTCAGTCTGTCTTCATGCATGGAAGAGAAGGTGCACGCATGACCTCGTATCTTTGTGTGCTGTGCATGATTTCATGCAACAATCTAGCCAAATTTTGTAAACGAAATCATTGCTGATTTAATCATTCAATTTCTTCCTTTTTACCCCCATTGTATTCCGGGAAACGAGGACGTGAACATTGTGAGTTTGATCTTTCTGTTTGACATAAAGAACTGGTCGACCTTTATTACTTATAAAGGAAAATGTGGCGGAGAGCGTTTACGTGGGTTGCTAATAAGAGATGATTAACCCATTGGAAGAGGCACCTATCAAATGAATAAAATCATCTACCGACAGCCGGAACAAGACCATTTAAGGAAGAGTGAGGCTTTAAGTAGATTAAAAAAAAAAATCTTACATACCGTAGGGTACTTTACCCTTTGTACTGGATGCCGGCAGGCTATTCTATTCAGATCCATGGAACTGGCTCGGAAAGCGAAGGGATTACAGATAAACACAACACAAATTACAATATATTGTATGTGTAATAGGTTAGCTCTTAGAACCGAGATATTTTTATTGTCCCGAGAGAGAGAGAGAGAGAGAGAGAGAGAGAGAGAGAGAGAGAGAGAGAGAGAGAGAGAGAGAGAGAGAGAGAGAGAAAGAACAAAACTGCACTAGAAATTGAGCAGAACTAAAAGCGGCAAAAGTAGCCAGAATAAAACTGTAAAACCTCCGTTTCCTGACGATGACCCAACCACGATCATTCCTTGACTGTTTTCTGGGGCAAGTCTCTTTCATTCAGTCTGCCTTCAGGCGATTTCATTCATCAAAGGAACGAAACCTCTTCCGCACCTCTAAAGGAGTGAACGAGATGAAATGCAGCTTCAACCCTTAACGAGATTAAGTTTACCTTGATTCGTAGTGAGGTTATGCCCTTGCCACCTACTTCGATATCATAACGTCATCTGGGATTCTTCGTGTCGCCTCGCAGTGTCCTCGTCTTCACTCACGGACGACATGACGTCGTGGTGTCGTGAGAAATGTTCTGGGGAATCTGTTTGCTGTATGTTTTCTTCTTCGGTGTCTTTGAGTTCGTCGTTGTGTTCTTCGAGAGGATCTTCACACTGGACGACGGATCAAAAGAGATGATAGAGAGTCCGGACAACCTTCGAGGTGACAGCGAAGTAAGCGAGAACGAGGAAGACGAAGACTGGAGTGACGCACTTCAGTACTTCGAGGAATACCCCGCACGTAAGGACGACCCAGGCTGTGATTCCTGTGACAGCCTTCGGATGGAGAACGAAATCCTCCGAGAAAAACTTCAGGAAGAGATGTTGCTGACGGCGCATCTCAAGGGCGTCATGGAGGAGCTGAAGGTCTCTTTAGCAATCAGAAGTTCGTCATCGTCGTCGCCTACAGGTCAGTCTTCTTCGGATAAGGAGAAGGTTCTGCCGAAGACGCCCCTCCGGAAGGTCCTTCTGCGTCAGGTTGATCATCCCAAGGACGTAAGAGCAAAGAACCACAAGAGGGAACTTGAAGAGTATCAGGCCGCGCTGGGGTCAGCTCTTCGAAATAACTATTATTATTACATTCTCCTCAGCAGGATCGAGTAAAGTCCTTCCCTGTGTATCCTATCGAAGTCGTCCTCGAAGTCAAAGAGGGTTCTGTTGTTAAAAAGAGGAGGTAAAAAACGTCCAAAAGTAGTGCTCCCCCTAAGACTTCTCGATTTTTCCAAAAATTTTTGTTCTTCTACTATCAAACTGTCTTCGTCCTCGAGCTGACAAAGGATCTTCGTAAAAAGAAGAAGAAAAAAAAACGTCCAAAAGTAATGCTCCCCCTAAGACTTCTCGATCTTTCCAAAATTTTTGGTCTTCTACTATCAAACTGTCTTCGTCCTCGAGCTGACAAAGGATCTTCGTAAAAAGAAGAAGAAAAAAAAACGTCCAAAAGTAGTGCTCCCCCTAAGACTTCTCGATCTTTCCAAAATTTTTGGTCCTCTTCTATTAGACTGTCTTTGTCCTCGAGCTGAGAAGGATCTCGTTTCTGAAGAATCTTCAAGATCTTCCTCAGTCTTTTCTATTCATTTTGGCCCTCTGGAGATAGAGGGTTCCCCTCAGCTGAATAAA
>NW_027467531.1:145000-150000 GCF_046742065.1 Oratosquilla oratoria
CCTGTCTGTAAGTTTACATTTGCATTTCCGTCCATCTGTATGTGGGTCAGTATCTATCTATATCTGTGTTCATGTCACCGTCTCTGCACATCGATCGTCTTTCAGTCTGTCTTCGTGCATGAGAGAGAAGGTGCACGCATGACCTCGTATCTTTGTGTGTTGTGCATGATTTTATGCAACAATGGAGTCGAATATTGTAAACGCAATCTTTGTTGACTTAATCATTCAATTTCTTCATTTTTGCCTCCATTGTATTCTGGGAAACAAGGACGTGGACATTGTGAGTTTGATCTTTCTCTTTGACATTAAGATCTGGTAGATCTCTAGTACTTATGAAGGAAGATATGGCGGAGAACGCTTGCGTGGGTTCTTAATAAGGGATTAACTCATTAGAATAAGGTTATGCGCTCCAACGCCTTTTTTATACCAAACTATGATGCATTAAATTAAGGTCCATGATATATACAATAACGTGGTAATGATCATAAACTGACTTGAATATTTTGATTACCAGATACATGATCAAGTAACAACTTTTTCTATCCAAAACTTTCTTACATATATGTATATATATGTATATATATATATATATATATATATATATATATAATATATATATGTATATATATGTATATATGTGTATATATATATATATATATATGTATGTATATATGTATATATATATATATATATATATATATATATATATATTACCCTTCTTATCACTTGGTAAACATTATTTTGTCTGATTTTTCTTAACTGGCCTTGTTGCGGCTCAAAAAGTCCCTCACTCAACTGGTCTACTATTGTTTTTAACTTTATAATTGGCGTCACTTCCAAACTGCCTAGTCTAATTGTGGTAGTTGGATCACGTGACTGATAGGCTTTCAATGTCGAGAACTAAATTTAACTGTCGGTAAATTTAGTCGCGAATTTCAACAATCCGCCAAATCAAAGAGGCCCCTCGCAAATGAATAAAATCATCTGACGGCAGCCAGAACAAGATCAATTAAGTGAGAACGAGGTGTTAAGGAGATAATTCCATTATCTTACGTACCGTAGGGTCCTTTTACCCTTTGTACTGGGTGCCGGCAGGCTATTCTATTCAGCTCCATGGAACCGAGTCGGAAAGCGAGGGGATCACGCGTAAATACAACAGAAACTACAACATATTGTATGAGTAATTGGTAAGCACTTGGAATTGGCATATATCATTGTCTCTGATTCATACAATCGAGATATTTTTATTATCCTACTAATGAAAGAAAGAGAGAGAGATAGATAGAGAGAGAGAAAGAGGACAGAGAGCTAAATCACTAGAAATTTACCCGAAATAAAATCACCAACAGTAGCCAGAATAAAATTGTGAAACATTCGTCTCCTGATGATGAGCCAACCTCGATTATTCCTTGACTATTTACGGTGGCACGTCTCTTTCATTCTGTCTGCCTTCAGGCGATTTCATTCATCAAAGAAACGAAACCTCTTTTGCGGGTGTCACACATGTTTAGACTTTATTTTGGTCGTCGCCAGGCGATTTCATTCAAGGGAGGTGGAACTGGCGACAGAAGGGGACAAGAATGGACCGAGACCCAACGTTGTCCCCAGATGGACCCTCGGATGAACCAAACCGGCTGGCTGTAAGATGACCATAAACCCAAAGTACATGTCACCTTTCTCAAGGAGTGAACGAGGTGAAATGCAGCTCAAACTCTTAATGAGATTAAGTTTAACTTGATCCGTAGTGAGGTTAGGCCCTTGCCACCCACTTCGAAATAATGACGTCATCTGGGATTCTTCGTTTCGCCTCGAAGTGTCCTCGTCTTCACTCACGGACGACATGACGTCGTCGGAGTGAGAAATGATTTCGGAATTCGGTTTGCTGTTCATTTCGTTCTTCGGTGTCTTCGAGTTCATCGTTGTCTTCTTGGAGCGGATTTTCGAGCTGGACGACACATCAAGCGAGACAAAAGGAAGTCCAGACAACCAGCTAGACTCTCCTCTACCAGAAAAGAAAGAAGTGAGCCTCAACGAGGAATCCGAAGACTGGAGCGACGCACTCCAGTACTTCGAGGGAAAGCCCACCAATGAGGACGACTCAGGCTGTGATTCCTGTGACAGCCTTCGGATGGAGAACGAAGTCCTCCGAGAAAGGCTACAGGAAGAGATGTTGCTGACGGCACATCTCAAGGGCGTCATCGAAGAGCTGAAGCTCTCTTTGGCAGTTCCAGTTTCATCATCTCCGAAGCTTAGAGGTCAGCCTTCTTCGGGCGAGGAGAAAAGTTTGCCGAAGACGCCCCTCCGGAAGAACCCTCTTCGTCAGGATGAACATCCTAAGAGCGTCAGAGTGGATGACCTCAAGCAGGAACTTGAAGCGTGCCAGGCCGCGCTTGGAACAGCTCTTCGTAATAATTATTATTATGACCTTCTCCTCAGCAGGATCGAGTGAGATCCTTCGGTGTGTATGCTGTCGAAGTCGTCATCGAAGTGAACGAGGGTTTTGGTGTTAAAAAGAAGGAAAAAATATAATTGAAAAAAAAAAAAAATGCCCAAAGGTATCAAATGCTCGCCCTAAGACTTCATGGTCATTCCAAAATTACTGGTCTTCCACTATTAAAGAATCTTCGTCCTGGAGCTGACAAGGACCTTGCTTCCAAAGATCCTTCAAGACCCTCCTCAGATATTAATTTTGACCCTCTAAGGGTAGAGGGTCTTCCTCAGCTAAATAAAATAGCCCGTTAATAGAAAAAAAAAATCTCCATTGCTTTCGATCGCATTTCCAAATATTTTCCGACCCTAGCACCCCCTATAGTCAGGTCTAAACAGTCCAACACCCCCTAATAAATAATATCTTATTACTAGAAGGATAAAGGAAAGTGTATGAATGCAGAGCTTCCGCGTACCTCTTATCGTTGACCTCAGCACCCCCAGGAGGAACGAAGAGATCCACAATTTGGGAAACGCTGTTGAAGGGGTGATCGAGATGGAAAGGTTACCTAGTTTGATTAAAATCCTCTGACGGCAGCAACAACAAGAAAATAGAGACGACCTTTGGCGTTTGCGAATTTGGCCATTTCCGGATTAGAAGTATCCTGAAAGTGAAATGATGACATATGGCGTTCACCAGAAGAAAATCTTTGAATACGTCAGAAGGGGCACAAAAAGTCAAAAGAGGATAATGATCAGATGATTAAGTTTAGGACTCTATCTCACTTTGTCCTTCTTATTTCCGGTTTCTGTAGTTCTGTAGAGGTACGCAGCTGAGTTATCTGTTCTTCACTTGGGTGAATGTCTGAATCTTTTTATTCATACATATGTATAAATACCTACCCATCTACCTATATATCTATCTGTCAATCTATCTATTTACCTATCTACGTATATATCTATCTATCTATCTATATATATATGTATATATATATAAATATATATATATATATATATAAAATATATGTATATATATATATATATATATATATATATATATATATATATATATATATATATATATCCACTGAAATGAAGAACTAATAGCTTCTCAGAATCACAGGTGATTTCGTCATATGTAAGATGACGAACTGTCCAGGATCTCTGTCGCAGACATTTTGCCCCTATCGTGCCGAGTGACACTTTTTCCTTCCATTCTGGCTCACATCAGCCTCTATTTCATTTAGCATCACGTGACCCATTCATTGGCAAATAGGCTAAGAGAGGAAAAAAAAAAAGATAGATAAAATCCATAATTCTAAGGTTTGTGTAATGTTGACAACAAATATGAGTATCTACGTCAGTGTGACGTCATTATTGTAAATTAGTTAATAGCGTCATCTTGACATCCAACTGATGATGTCACATTGATGACGTCACTGATGGCTCATGGGATCACCAGTCCCCAGAGGATCAACATGGTACGTTGATTCTTGTAAGAAAAAGCTGAAGATTGACGACTGTTTTTGTTATGTCCTTGATCGAGATGAACTGTCGTTCCTTCAATGTCGATGATATGAAGAGATGGATAGATCCGGGAGGAGTATCGTTGTGTTTCCTCCTCATGCGTGGCCCTTTCCCCTGAATAAAACCACCTGGGAAAAACACCGTAAACCAGACTGCGGTGCGGCCACCACCCAGCAATTCTAAGCTACCAGAAGAGGCTGGATGACCGCATTGTGAACAGCTGCCCTGGATGTAACACTTCACCCCATACCATACAACACATAATGGAAGACTGCGTTATACACAATCATGCAAGCAAACAACACAACATACACTCTATAAAGGATTTGTGGGAAAACCCAGTTTCGGCTGTGGCATTCCTTGGGGAGACGGGACTGCTCGGACAGACAGTCTAGGGAACGACAACAACAACAACAACAACACCGTAACCCTAAAGCGGCCCATACACGATCAATTATATTGCGCAATTTCATTGTCAATACTCTGAATTGACAATTAAATTGTCCATACACGGTCAATTTAATTGTCAATTCAGAGTATTGACAATGAAATTGCGCAATATAATTGATCGTGTATGGGCCGAGAACAAACCATGCAAGTCAAGAAATCTACGCGAAAAGAAAATAACATTTGAAAGTACGTCAAATTCTTCTATACTAGAAGTCCGTCGGTGCATTTGCATCCAGCGGAGGGCAAAATCTGCTTTTTGTGTTGTGTCGCCTTTGCGACCGTGTCCGTGTCACTTCGCGACGTGTCGTGTCGCATCAGGTCGCGTCTCGTGCCATGTGACACAGATCGTAGGTGGGTGTCGTCTTTGGTATCTGTCGACGCCGATTCTGCTGTGTCCAAAACAGATAGTGCTTTGTCGAAACATATCGGTCCCTTCGCAAGGCTCTCTAAGAGATTTTTCCTTACTCTTTACCTCACCCTTCCTCCTCCCCTTCCTGTTCCCCCTCCTCCTTACTCCCTACCTCACCCTTACTCCTCCCCTTCCTCCTCCCCCTCCTCCTTCCCTTCCTCCTTCTCTTCCTTTTCCTCTTCCTCCT
>NW_027467531.1:155000-157500 GCF_046742065.1 Oratosquilla oratoria
ACAATTCTATTCTTCTTGGAGAGACTTCTTTTCCTTAATATATTAACCATTCCTTGGGTTATTTTAATTCTATTGTTGGATCTTGAACCTCGTGTAGATTCTGGTCCACCAACAGTAATCCTCTCCTTGCCCTTCAGTCCTGTGCTGCTTCCATCCAGGTTGCTTGATCTATTCCTCTTCTACTTTGGTAAGTACCAGACGAATTTATTCATCATGGAGTGCCTAGATTTAATGTTCATAGACAAATATATTAGTATATATTAAGTTGGAATACATGTTATAAGAGTACGCAAATAATGTATGAAATATTGTGATAATAGGAGATTGTTAAATCATATGATTCCTCTTCTACTTTGATAAGTACCAGACGAACTTATTCAGCATGGAGTTCCCTGTAGGCCTAGGTTTAATGTTCATAGAAAAATATATTAGAGTATATTAAGTTGGAATACATGTTATAAGAGTACGCAAATAATGTATGAAATATTGTGATAATAGGAGATTGTGTAATCATATGATTTAGGATGAAAGTTGAGATGGTTAAGTTGACTGATGGGAATAATGAAGCAAAGCCCTAGGGAAGTCAAATGATTATCAGATAAATTTAGAAATATAAAGATAAAGATAATATACAAAGAGAAAATTCCTGAAAAGAATGCATTGATATAGTGATAGATTATTTGGATTTGATTCTCTGTTTACAAAAGTCCCTGTCGCTGAAACTAGGACAGTTCATTGGTGCATTTCATCCCCAGTAAAAAAAAAAAAAAAAAAAAAAAAAATCCAGTCTTTATCAAGACCGGTAACATTACATCTCAGTATTTTTAATTACCCTCTGAGAGGTCACTGTTATTTCTGAATTTAATAACTGCATACCTTTCCTCCTTATTGGAAGCACCGTAACGTTAGACTCTCTGAAACATTTTTATTTCATTTCATCTTCTTTTTCTTTAAGCCGCATTCTGCTCTATCTTTGCTTACCCCGACTGGGACGCACAGAAATCTTTCTCACCATTAGTACCTTTATATCCTTCTATAATTTGGATATAAATAATGATGATAAAAAAAATAATAATAAAAATAAGATAATAATAATAATAATAATATAATAATAATAATGATGATAATAATGATAATAATAATAATAATAATAATACAAATGATAATGATAACGACAATAAAAATATAATGATAATAAAGATTATAATAATAATAGTAATAATAATAATAATAATAATAATAATAATAATAATAATGATAATAATAATAATAATAATAATAATCATAATAATGATAACAATAATAAAATAATAATAGTAACAATAATTATAATAATAATAATAATAATGATAATAATAATAATAGTAGCAATAATAATAGTAATAATAATAATAATAGTAATAATGATAATGATAATGATAATAATAATGATAATGATAATAGTAAGAGAGGTTATAGTGCCGGAGGACTGGAAGAGTGTCTGTATAGTTCCACTTTACAAGGGAAAAGTTGACAAGTGTGAGTGTAGTATCTTCAGAGGGATCAGACTGTTAAATGAAGATGAGAAGGCTTATGGGAAGGTCTTGATTGAGAGGATTAGGAGAAGAACAGAGAGAGTAATTGGTGAGGACAAGTGTGGGTTCAGGACAGATAGGGGTTGCGTGTATCAGATTTTTGTGGTAAAACAAATACGTGAGAAAGTATTAGGAAAAGGTAAGGATGTGTTTATGGCTTTTATGGATTTGGAAAAAGCTTATGGCAGGGTAGACAGGAAGGCACTGTGGGAGGTATTGCACATATATGGGATAGGAGTAAAGCTTTTAAGAGCAGTCAAGAGTTTATACGAGAGTAGTACAGGTTGTGTTAGAATCAGAAATGGAGAGAGTGAGTGGTCTGAGGCAAAAGTGGGACTTCGTCAGGGATGTGTTATCTCGCCTTGGCTGCTCAATTTATGTATGGATGGGGTGGTGTGAGAGGTAAATACAAAGGTAGTTAGTCGGGCATTGGAGAATGTTAAAGAAAATGAAGAAAAGTGGGAGATAAGCCAGTCGTTGTTTGCTGACGACACTGCGCTTGTAGCAGGATCAGGGGAGGGATTGAGGAAGTTAGTGACAGAATTTGGGAAGATAAGCAAAAGAAGGAAGTTGAAGATAAATGTATGTAAATGTAAGGTTATAAGATTACAAGGGGAGAAAGTGGCAGCAGACTGGAATTGAGTATTAAGGGAGAGAGACTGGAGGAAGTGAATAGTTTTAGATGCTTGGGTGCGAATGTGGCGGGAAAGGAAAGAGTGGAGGTGGATTAAAAGAAGCGAGTAAATACCATGGGGGATTGAAAAGTGTAATAAAGAATAGATATTTGGGAATGGATGCTAAGATTGTATGACGGCGTGATTGTGTCGACATCAATGTATGAGGCAGAAACATGAAAAGAGGAAGAGAAGAGGAGTTTGAATATATATATATATATATATATATATATATATATATATGTATATATA
>NW_027467531.1:162500-165000 GCF_046742065.1 Oratosquilla oratoria
TTGAGGATCACATTGTGTTTGTCACTTACGACACTGGCTTGTTGTTGGGCTCTGTGTAGAAGTGACTTGAAGACGTGTTCATCCCGGCAATGGAAAAGAAGATCTCTAAATGGCTTGCGGGTTTATTATCACCATTTGTGGGCAAATTTTCCAATTCCCATTTGAAACATTCAGAAGATTTCATCCAGAAAATAAAGGAGATTAATATAGTAGGCCGTCGCTTATTAAGTCTTGATATTATCTCATTATTTACGAACATTTGTGTTGATGATGTTTTGTCCTTTCTAGAAACTAAGCTACAACCATTCCAAGACAAATTCCCCCTTCCGGTTTCCAAAATCATTGCTCTTGTACGCACCTGCGTGTCATCTAATGTCTTTTCTTTTCAAAATCGGTTTTTCAGGCAAAAGTTTGGTTGTAGCATGGGTTCGAATCTTTCTCCTGTTCTGGCTAATCTTTACATGGAATACTTTGAGAGTGTTCTTCTTCCAACAATTAAACCCCCAGGTATGATTTGGTTAAGATACGTTGATGATATTTTCACTCTTTGGGATGAGAGTTGGGGTCCTTTTGATATTTTTCTAGATAAACTAAATAATTTAACAACCAACATCAAGTTCAAAGTGGAATGGGAAAAAGATGACAAAATCCCCTTTTTAGACATCTTAATCATGAGGAATGGGAATAAGCTTGCCTTTACTGTTTTTAGAAAGAACACTCATTCAGGTAGTTACCTCCATTTCTTCAGTCATCACCCAGATCACATTAAAAGGAGTGTAGCTTCGGGACTTTTTCTCCGAGCCTTTAGGATTTGTAGCCCCCAATTTTTAGAACACGAATTAACTTCCATCAAGTCCCAATTAACAAAATTAGCCTACCCTCATTGGTTTCTGGATAAAGCCCTTAGTCAAGCCAGAGCAAGTTTTTTCAAACACCCTTCCACTAAGTTAAAGAAAGAGAGACAAAATCCCCTAGTCATCCCCTTCTCAGAGTCCATCAGTCAATTGTCCAAGTTTCTTCCCAAAGAGAAAGTAAATTTAATTCATAACTACCCTAATACTATTAATAAAAAAGTTGTTAATGTTCACCAGAGGTTGAAGGAAGAACATATCCCAGGTGTTTACTCCCTTCCATGTAAAGATTGTAACCTTTCTTACATTGGCCAGACGGGAAGAGACCTACCGACAAGATTAAATGAACACAAAAGGTCGATTAGATATGGCCAAATAAATTCAGCAGTGTTTCAACACGTTGATAAATTTAATCACCGGATGGACTGGGAGAAATCTGATCTCATTTACAAATCAGGGTGTGGGTTCAGAAGGAAAATGGTGGAATCAACATTAATTGATTATCTGCCCACGATGAATATTTCCAAGGGTCAATGGACCCCAGACATCATTTCAGGACTATTCATCACCAAAAATATTGTCAACAAGCTTCCTCCCCCTCCCCCTGACCCGACCTCGTGTCAGCCTCAGGTCAACTAGGGTTGGGGCAGTGATGTTCTGTATTTTCTCGTGTTCCCTTTCTTTTGTAAGAGGTTGCTACTTAAGATAGCCTCCTCCCTGCCACTTTGTACTACTGAAGAGGATTGCAGGTAGCAATCGAAATATATAGTTCCGCTTACGCAACTCTTTCTTTCGTCCGACTGTGGTGTTAGTTGTGATATATATATATATATATATATATATATATATATATATATATATGTAATATATATATATGTAATATATATATCCCTATTTAGAAATGTAGTAAGACATTTGTAAATCGCAACTAACACCACAGTCTGAAAAAGGAAGCTGAATAAGCAAGTCTATATATTTCGACTGCTAACTGTAATCTTCTTCAGTAGTACAAAGTGGGAGGAGGATGCTATCTTTAAATAACAACCTCTTACAAAGAATTAAATACCACTGCCCTCAGTCTGTGGTGACCTGAGAATGGCTTGAGGTCGGGTCAGGCGAAGAGAAGGATATCTATTTTTTTTTTTTTTTTCAATTAAAAAATCTTGAGATTATGTCTAGGGTCAATTGACCCTAAGAAATATTCATAGTGGTAAGATACTCTATTAAAGTGGATTTCACCATCTTCCTTCTTGAACCCACAACCAGGTTTGTAAATAAGTTCAGATTTGTCCCAGTCCATCCGGTGATTTAAATTGATCACGCGTTGGAACGCGGCTGAACTTTCTTGACTATACTTGATTGATCTTTTGTACTCCGTCTGACCGATGTATGCTAGGTTACAATCTTTACACGGAAGGGAGTAAACCCCTGGTATATGATCTTCTTTCAACATTTTTATTAATAGTATTCGGGTAATTATGAATTAAATTTACCTTATCTTTGGAAAGAAATTTGGACAGGTGGCTAATGGACTCTAGGAAATTTTGTAACACTTTTGGAAGAAGGATTGATTAAGCTAGTCTCGGCTTGGCTGAGGGCTTTATCCAGGAACCATTGAGGGTAAGCTGATATTGTTAATTGGGACCTAA
>NW_027467531.1:172500-177500 GCF_046742065.1 Oratosquilla oratoria
TCCTTGCTGGAAGGGAAATAAGAAATCCCGATAGAAAAATATTATTCACATTTTAACATTTTTATCTTTAATTTCTTACATTAATTCCAGTTCAAGAAAATTTTGTTCGCTAACAAATCGTTAGAAACTAGTAATAAAAGTATTATCAAGTTCTTAAATTTGAATAATCTATCATAACATTCACGTTTATTTCTAGATGGTATCACTTGCAGCCTTTATCCTTTCTTATTTTTAAGAAATATTTATTTTTCGAAGAAATTCTTTTATAAATATCTAAAATAAACAACAATAGTGTTATATATACGTATACATATATATATATATATATATATATATGAATGTATATATACATATATATATATATATATATGTACATATACATATACATATACGTATACAACAAATGCATATACATAAACAAAGACATATACATATACATATGCTTATATATATATATATATATATATATATATATATATACATATAAATGTAAATGTACATGTACATGTACATGTACATATACAAATACATATACATATACATATACATATACATATACATGTACATTTCCATATACATATACATATACATAGACATATACATCCATACATATGCATATACATATAAATATAGACATAGTAATATGTGCCGAAACCCATTTTTGCATTTCATTTGTCCGAAAGTGAAATGTTTTCTAAATCCATTTGATGTCTATTTATGGAACTACGGTGTTGAATGTGGACAAGACCTTCTAAAACTAGACTTCATAAATAGTTTTTCATTTCAAAAGAAAAAAAAAATGACCCAACGAAAAGAAATCTGTTTTTCGTTTGAAAAATATTTTTGACACGCAGAGCAAGAATTTTGAATTATCATTTCAGAAAAGGGAAAGTGATTTTCATTGCAGACCTTTGCGACTCTAAAGGAGGAACGGTGGAAACCTCTCTCGGCTTTTGGTATTGGAACAGGTCCGTGAATTAAACAAGAAAGTTGGAATATATTGATGTTCCAAAAAAGTTTTTAGACGTGTAAGTGAAAGATAAATGTATTTGGGGGAAAAAGATCAAAACTTCAGCCTAAAGCTGATTTTGAAAATTTCTTCAAGAGGAATTATTTTTGAATTTGTTTAAAGACCATGATATCATAGATTTGAATTAAACAAGAAGGTAAGAATATACTGATGTTCCAAAAAAGGTTTTTAAACGTGTAAGTGAAAGATAAAGACATCTGGAAAAAATGATCAAGACTTCAGCCTAAAACTGCATTTGAAAAATTCTTGAAGAGAAATTATTTTTTGGGTTTGTTTAAAGATTTGAAATAAGGAAGAAAGTTAGAATATATTGATGCTCCAAAAAAGTTTTTTAGACGTGTAAGTGAAAGATAAAATAATTTGGGGAAAAAAGACCAAGAATTCAACCTAAAGCTGCGTTTGGAAATTTCTTAAAGAGAAATTACTTTTGGATTTATTTAAAGACCATGATATCATAGATTTAAATTAAACAAGAAAGTAAGAATATATTGATGTTTCAAAAAGGTTTTTAGACGTGTAAGTGAATGATAAAGACATTTGGAAAAAAAAACAAGATTTCAGATTGCTAAACCTGCATTTGGAAATTTCTTAAAGAGAATTTATTTTTGGATTTGTTTAAAGACCATGATATCATAGATTTAAATTAAACAAGAAAGTAAGAATATATTGATGTTCCAAAATATTTTTAGACGTATAAGTGAATGATAAAGACATTTGGAAAAAAAATAACAAGATTTCAGATTGCTAAACCTGCATTTGGAAATTTCTTAAAGAGAAATTATTTTTGGATTTGTTTAAAGACCATGATATCATAGATTTAAATTAAACAAGAAAGTAAGAATATATTGATGTTCCAAAAAGGTTTTTAGACGTGTAAGTGAATGATAAAGACATTTGGAAAAAAAATATCAAGACTTCAGACTGCTTAAGCGGTATTTGGAAATTTCTTAAAGAGAAATTATTTTTGGATTTGTTTAAAGACCATGATATCATAGATTTAAATTAAACAAGAAAGTAAGAATATATTGATGTTCCAAAAAGGTTTTTAGACGTGTAAGTGAAAGATAAAGACATTTGGGAAGAAATATCAAGACTTCAGCCTAAAGCTGCGTTTGGAAATTTCTTAAAGAGAAATTATTTTTGGATTTGTTTAAGGACCATCATATCATAGAAATCGAAATTAAAGCTATAATTGAAAAGAAAAAAGATAAGATTTACTTAAATTAGCAAATGAAACCAAGGCTGTATTTCTAATACATGAAAATACAGAAACTTTATAAAACAAAACTGCATAAAAACTACCTAACCTAACCTAACAAATGAAATTTATTTAGACTAAAATTACCACAGCCGTATTCTGAATATCTGAAAAATAAAAACTGAATTTTTTTTAACCCCTTTCAGGTTGTCATGTCTCGAAAGAAGAAAATAAAAATAAAAAATACATAAAAGAAATATTACAAAAATTAAATAGAGCGTACGCTGTAAATCCCTTCAGCGCTATGTTAACTAGAAAAAAAAATCAATAGAATATATCATCTTAGCTAAGAAATTAATCTAGACAGCCTTTTCATCACAGGGCTTCTTACTAAACAGAATAAAATCACTACGCGACAGCCAGAACAAAATTAATAAAGTACGTCTTCTTAGCAGCAGAGTTAAGCCACATATGCAAAACTCACTTAATCCTTTTTGTTCTGACTCCATGGAACAGACTCAACTCCTCAAAGAGTTTAAGACTTATCTTGGTTAAAGAAGACTCTTTTTAACCTTCAAAGGAAAACTAATGACTAAGTAACAGATAATGAACTAGTTTGCTAACCTTCTTTCGCTCAACTCCACTCTCCTCCTTCACCTCCCCTCCTCTCTCGTCCCTCTCTCTCCCTCTCTCTCTTTCTCTCTCTCTCTCTCTCTCTCTCTCTCTCTCTCTCTCTCTCTCTCTCTCTCTCTCTCTCTCTCTCTCTCTCTCTCTCTCTCTCTCTCTCTCTCTCTCTCTCTCGCTCTCTCTCTCTCTCTCTCTCTCTCTCTCTCTCTCTCTCTCTCTTTCTCTCTCTCTCTCTCTCTCTCTCTCTCTCTCTCTCTCTCTCTCTCTCTCTCTCTCTCTCTCTCTCTCTCTCTCTCTCTCCTCTTCCTCCTTCGTCTCCTACTACTCCTCCTCCTTTTCCTCCTCCGTTTCCTCTTCCTCCTCCTCCTTCTTCCCCTTCTCCTCCTTCACCTCCCCTCCTGTCTCATCCCTACTTCTCTCTCTCTCTCCCTCCTCCCCCCTCCTCCCTCTCTTTCTCTCTTTCTCTTCCTCCTTCGTCTCCTACTACTCCTCCTCCTTTTTCTTCCTCCGTTTCCTCCTCTTCCTCCTTCTCCTTCCCCTTCTTCTCATTCTCCTCCTTCCTCTCCTTTTTCTCATTTTCGTCCTTACACTCCTCTTTCTCTTTCTCCTCCTTTTCCACTCTTCCCTCTTCTCTCCCTCTGTCCTTCTATCTTTCTTCCCTTTCCCTCTGCCTCACCTTCTCTTCCTCCTCTTCTTTCTCTTCCTCCTACTCTTCTTTCTCCTCCTCCTCCTCTCTTTCCCTTCCCTTCCGTTTTCTTCAATTCCCCATTTTCATCTACCCCTAACCCTAACTCTACCTCTCACACTCACCTCCCTCTCCCGTCCCCTCCGCTTCCCCTCCACCTCCCCCCTCCTCCCCCTCCCTCCACCCCCTCCCCACTTCACCCTCCAATATCTTTTCTTGCTTCTTCCTTTGTCAGGGCGTGGGAAAATGAGACAGTATATGAAACGAACACAAAGGACCCAGTCTGTGAACAATGGCCCACCAACAGTCTCCTTGCCTTTGTACCGCGCGACATAAAGAAATTCGCGATTAACCCCCCTCCATACAGCGACGAGCTTTATTCGTTTTATTCTGCCTGAGGATAGGTGATTTCATGCAGTTGAGGGTCCCGATCGGTGGGGATCTTCTTCAGGCTGGGGTCCGCCCCCCTAATGTATATATATATATATATATAATATATATATATATATATATATATATATATATGTATATATATGTATATATATATATATATAAAATCTCCTGTAAATAGCCAGAATAAAATAAATGAAGTCTTTCACCGTATTCTTATCCAAATGAAAATACACCTTTAATAGGAGATATCTACATGAATTAAATCACATGCCGACACGCACAATAAAATACCTAAAGAGTAATAACCTTAATTCACTGGAAAGGATTAAGTCTTTGAAGTGTATTACAGTGGTGATGTCAATAGAGGTCCATAAATCACTAAATAACCCCCCAAAAATCAAACTTATGTCATCTTCCTACCAAAGACCTAACGCCAGGAGGCGCACAGCCCCTTCCAAGATATCACCTTTGCCCTGTGTGCTCTGATACGAGGAGGGAAGGAAGCCTAAGGTGCCACAGTTGTATTAACTTGTTTGCTTTTCTCTTGAATTATAAACGAAATGTATTTATTTTTTTCTGGTTAATTCTGGTTATTTTCTTTGTCAAGGACGCTAATGGAGGAGGAGGAGGAGGAGGGGAGCTGTTCTACTCCGACGTCCATCCACCCTGCTTTGCAGGTAACGACTGCGTGGCTGAAGAAGAAATATTAAATAAATGAATAAATAAATAAATAAGTAAATAAATTTATAAATAAATAAATAGATAAATATTATTGAAAAATGTAGATAGATAAATATATAAGAATAGATATAATAAATGAATAGATATATGAGTAGATAAATAAATAGATAAATAGATAAATAAGTAAATAAATTGCTAAATAGATAAATAGATGATTATATCAATGGAAATATAGATAGATGAATTTAAGTGAATGCATATAATAAGTTAATAGATATACGAATAAACCAATAAATGAATAGATAAATCATAAAATGAACCATTTTTCATAGCTGACGTCAGACGATTTTATTAATCGTTTAAGGACATGGCTTCAGGAGTTCAGT
>NW_027467531.1:182500-187500 GCF_046742065.1 Oratosquilla oratoria
CCCTTAGCTGTGTTAATCGTTACTACAGAACAAAAACATTAACCACGTTCTTTGTCTTCTGTATGGCGACTGTACCTAAGCCATATAATGGCCTTTGCTAAGCCAGTTTTGCGATAATATTTAGTATTAAGTTGTTTCTTATTTGATATATTACTACATTGCTTTTAACCCAGGGCAGTGGGAGAGATGCAGGGATGACCCGACATCCAGGAGGAGCCAAGATATGAGGGAGGGAGGGGGGTGATTTGGAGTGGAGTATGTGGAGATGGAATGGGTGGAAGTGGATTTTATGCATTTGTTTTTGGCTACCCCCTTTCTAAGTGGGAGCTGCCTAGTGTAGGCCATATGGTCTCTTGTAGTCTCCTTTATTCTTATGTTCTTATGTAAGGGGAGAAAAGCCGTTGATATATGTATGTATGTTTGTACTATTGATAGGACCTAGAATAGTAACTAGATAGGTCGAGGAGGTACATCTAATATACCTAATGTTTAGGGAAAACCTAGAAATCTTCCTTTATATGTTAGCTACTATTCCCGTCACCTTAGAATTAAAGTCTTGATCTTCGTTTCCATGTGCCTTTGAGGTTTCAGAATCTGTAGTTCTGATTTCATAGACAAAAGAGTTCTGGAAAAGATGCAACATCGCCTCCAGCAGAAGATGTCTCAAAGACTTTCGAAATGCAGTAGCTGGAAAGTCCCATTACAAAGGCGGAGCATGCCGACAGGAGACCTTTTGGTCCATAACTAGAGCGGATACAAAAATATATATATGATAATGATAAATAAATAAAAGAATAGATAAAATCTATAACAATATAAATAATAATAGATAAAATAAATAAATGTACAGGTATAGTTAAATAATGAACATACAAAAATAGTAAATAATAATAAATTAACAGATGAATAATGATAAATAAGAATCAAGGAGATAATAAACAGACAGATAATAACAAACAAACAAATAGTATGAAATAAATGACAGTCATTACAGCATCTTGCTTAGATGTTTATCTGACATCAAATAGAAGGTTAGAAGAAGAAGATGAGGGTATTACGCCAGGAGGCTCTTATATGTGGCTGAAGCTGTCGCCTTTACCCTATACATTTGGACTGTTGGAGAAGGTAAGAGCCATTGTTGGAAATTGGGGAGAGGTGCGGGATTCGAACCCAGAATTAAACGAGTGCGAGTCAAGCATACTATTGAATACAGAGGATTACAAAAGGATTACAAAGGCGTAGCATGCTGACAGGAGACCTTTTGGTCCATATCTACGTCGGATGCGAAAAAATCATATTAATGATAAATAAACAAATGAATAAATAAGTGAATAAATAAAAACTATAATAATGTAAATAATGAATAAAATACATAAATAAATGCATAGGTATAGTTAATTGATAAACAAACAGGAAAATAATAAATAATAATAGATTGACATATAACTAATAGTAAATGAGAATAAAGCAAATAATAATAAACAGACAAATAATAACAAAAACAAATAAATAGATAATATGAAATAAATTATAGTCATTACAGCATCTTGCCTCAGGGTAGGATATCATCAGCAAGAAAAACATCCTTATTCATTCTTACCATAAGAGCGTTTTTGGGTCACCAAGAACTCGAACATCGACAAAGAATTTCATTACACCAATAATATATAATGTTTTCTTCTTGTTAATTATTATGGAGATTGTGCTTACTCCTTTGCGAGCAATAAGTGAGATAGATTTCATTAGTTCAACAGGGTAAAGGACCATTTACACGGACAAACAGTTTGTCAAACAAGTGTTTGAAGTGATGTTTGACAGTGTGAATGGTGGTATTTGGTTGACAAATGTGTTTGACAAACGCGTTTGACAAACATGTTTGACAAACGTGTTTGACAAACGTGTTTGACAAACGTGTTTGACAAACCTGGTTTGACAAACTGTTTGATCGTGTAAATGTTCCTTAAGGAATTGAAAAGAGAAAAAGAAGAATATAATACATACAGCGATAAAGAGGAACAACAGTAACTGCATAGACTATGCAAGAAAAATTGTGGCAAATAAATTGTATTTTGACAGAAATGCAGTTGAGTTAATTTTCATTTAGTATACGTGTGCTAACATCATAACTTCAAGTTAAGAAGTTTAAGTTCTTGCTAAACAAATTGTTGGTAATATTATTATGAAATATCTACAATGTGAAGTAGGTTACGAATATCAAAGCTGTTTTACCTTGATAATGAAAAAATATATATCAGTTGTTTTCATTTCTTAATGTACATTGTACTTCATACTGTACAATGTACATTAGACTGTATATATATATATATATATATATATATATATATATATATATATATATATATATATACATATATAAATACATGTGTGTGTGTGTGTGTGTGT
This sequence comes from Oratosquilla oratoria, assembly GCF_046742065.1. Classification (NCBI taxonomy): domain Eukaryota; kingdom Metazoa; phylum Arthropoda; class Malacostraca; order Stomatopoda; family Squillidae; genus Oratosquilla; species Oratosquilla oratoria. The sequence goes on from NW_027467531.1 coordinate 184,904, forward strand.
GTGTGTGTGTGTGTGTGTGTGTGTGTGTGTGTGTGTGTGTGTGTGTGTGTGTGTGTGTTTGTGATGTGTATGTGTGTTTGTGTGTGTGTGTGTGTGTATACGCGTGTTCGTGTGTGTGTATGATTCTGTGTATGTGTGTGGCGAGTCTAAAACATTTCATTTATCTGATAGATTGTCATCAGAATTAACATGGAGAAAGAAATTCTCATAGGTCCTCGAGTAGACAGGAGGGCTGTCACTGAAATGAAATCACAAGACATTAGGCCAAACCCGGGAACTATGTCACTGATTCAAAGAGATCAGAAGTCATCCACGGATGTCTCGAAGTTTGAAAGAATGTCGATCATTTGCGAAGTCCTTTGAACTCGTCGAAGTTACCAGCTGAGGAAACTCCACGACGACAGCTGAGGTCGTGTGGGGGGGGGGACCTCCGTTTTCTTTCCTCTGGATGATTGATACAGTAGGTGGCGTTTTGTCTTGCTACGCATTACTTCTCCGTAATTTGACCATAACCCATCGTTTGTTTTTATTTATGGTCCACTTTATCAAAAGGGGGCAACTCTAGGAAGAGCTGTGATATAAGAGTTTACCTTCTCTGTCATTTTTGGTCTTCCCGTAACCTCTGTGCATTTATGATAAGGAGACTCAAAATGCCTAATGATTTGAATTATGATAATATGGCTTTAATTTCTGGATATATTGTATATGTTATCTAAACAGAAGTAATTGCAAAGTATATACATATATGGACTATACTCACACGTACAACACACACACACACACACACACACACACACACACACACACACACACACACACACACACACACACACACACACACACACACACACACACACACACACACACACATACACAAATACGCACACACATACACAAACACGCACACATACACAAACACAAACACGCACACAAACACAAACACGCACACACACACATACACAAACACGCACACACATACACAAACACGCACTCACACACATACACAAACACACACACACACACACACACACACACACACACACACACACACACACACACACACACACACACACACACATACACACATACTGTACACACACACACACACACACACACACACACACACACACACACACACACACACACACACACACACACACACACACACACACACACACACACACACACACACACACGGTTCGACGGTGAAACGATATCACTCACTACCACTAATTCAATTATCAGAGTTCGAGTCCCTCCCCAAACTGAAATTTTCAGTGTCACTACACTGCAGTCTGGCATTGGTGGGCAAGGAGTTGTGTGTGTGTGTGTGTGTGTGTGTGTGTGTGTGTGTGTGTGTGTGTGTGTGTGTGTGTGTGTATGTGCGCGTTTTTGTGTATATTTGCGTGTATGTGTGTGTTTGTGTGTGTGTGTGTGTGTGTGTGTATGTGTGTGTATGTGTGTGTGTGTGTGTGTAAAAGGTAGAGGTAGTCAAACAGATTGAAAGATTTAAATAAACTAAATCCTCGGGTCCAGACGATTTTTTTTTCTGAGAGTGCTTAAAGAGTATAGATTTGAAATCTTCGACCAATTAACAGAAATATTTAATTAGTCGGTAGACACAGGTTTTGTGCCTATTGCTTGGGTGCAGGCAAACGTTGTTCTTGTTTTAAGAAATGGAGATAAATCGTCTATATGCAACTACAGGTCAATTAGTTTGACATCAGTTATAGGTAAAATGCTTGAATCAATAACAGGTAATAGACGCAGAGATCACATCGAGAGACATAATTTGATTCGTGACTCACAGCATGGTTTCTCCAAGGGTAAATCATGTGTGACTAATCTTCTATATTTCTACACTAAAGTATATATGGCGTCAGATAACAATGATAGTTATGATATTACTTACCTTGACTTTAATAATGCGTTCGACAAGATGTCCTATCAGTGACTACTGAATAAAATCAAAGCGTATGGTATAGAAGGAAATGTGTTAGAATACAAATTTTGGATCATTGACAGGAAACAACGGGTCACCATAAATGGTGTAAAATTCAAATGGATGTTTCTTGTGTAGTTCTCCAGGTCTCAGTTTCGGGTCCCTTATTGTTCATTATGTACATAAACGACTTGGACAATGGGATTAATAGTAATGTTAGTAAGTTTGCGGACGACACTAAAATAGGACGCCTAATTAGGTCAGGAGACGACGCTGAGATTCTATAGGATGATTTTAACAAATTGTTCACATGGTTGTTAAAATGGCAAATGGACTTTAGTATCTCAAAGTGCAGCGTGTGAAACGCAGGGCTACACAACCCGAAAGCAGATATAGCTTTATAATACATTTTTAGAGAAAACTGAGTGCGAGAGAGAGATGGGAGTTCTAGTAAATCCTGACCTTAAACCTAGGAAATAGTGCATTAGCGCCAGGAATAAACCTAACAGAGCATTAGGTTTTATTGCTAGGATGGTTACGAATAGAAGTGCATAAGTAATTATCAAACTTTAGCGTTAGTTAGACCCATCCTTGACTATGCGGTACAGTTTTGGTCTCCGCCCTATAGAATGGGCATCAAATCACTAGAATCAGT
>NW_027467531.1:195000-197500 GCF_046742065.1 Oratosquilla oratoria
ACCCAACTCCCCGCCCACGAGAGTTGGAGTAACGACTCGTAGCGCAGCGATACTGAAATAATTTCAGCCCTGGGCAGGATTCGAACCAGGTACCGCCGGCACTCCCGTGCTGACAGTCTAAGACTCTACCAACCGCGCCACTGAGTCGTGTGTGTGTGTGTGAGTGTGTGTGTGTGTGTGTATGTTTACGCGTGTGTGTGCGCGTGTGTGTTATGACTCAACGGACATAAAAGCAAAAGAACGAAATAAACTGGAAATGCATTCCGTTCATTGAGTCTTTCATATTGTCCATCTCTCATGTACAGTTGGAAAAACGAACGACAAAATGTGGAAGTCAAACGATGTCAAAAAGTACCCATTGGGTAATACACGTGAACTCTCCTAAAATTTTCGCTCAAACAATATTGTTCCATCCGGTTCTGACAAAAGAATCAAAGTGATTGATTTTTTTTCTCTCACTTTTTGTCGTTTCTTTTTTAATATATTAAAGACCGTTAGTAATGGAAATTGGTCAAAAGAATGCATAGTTTTTTATTTTTATTTTTATTTTATTTTTTTTAATTGAAATATATAACAGGGCCATCATACCAGCATATAAAGTATTACATCTGAGCTAAGATCGTTTTATCTTTCTCAGCTGAATAAAATCACATAGCGACAACGAGAATAAAAAGACGACTGATTTCCCTTAAGCCGTTTCTTTCAGATAGATAAAATCAGTCGACGGCAGCCAGAATAAAGACTCAAAATGACGGCACACCCAGCTGGGTTGTCTCTCTTTAGTCTTCGCTGTTACTGAGCAAAAGTGGAATGGAGTGGAGTGAGGATGAAATGAGTGGGAGTGGAATTATGTCTTTTGACTTTGGCTACCTCTCCTGTAAAGGGGAGAAAGCCATTGGTATATGTATGTACTACTAAGAGCTTTCTATGTCGGCAGGTGATTTTATTCAGGTTTATTAAACTCCATCATTGTGTTAAAACCTCCAGACCCCTTAGCGAGGTCTTCTCCATGAGATGAATAAAATCGCGTGGCGTCAGGCAAAATAACTATAATGGCTTTCATTTTTTTTTTTTTTTTTTTTTTTTTTTTTGTGGTGGACACTACTTCTATCCGAAGAAATGTTACAAGAGAGGTTAAGGAATGTAGCTGAATGGAGAAATATTCCATTTTTTTCGTCCTTGTATTCAGTGAAAGAAAGAGGCTTTCTTCGCCAGCACCTTGAACACAATAGCATTCTTCTCGAAATTTTGGTTTTCTTCTCTAAATTTTGGTTTGTCCAACGCCAGACGGTTTTAGCAGTTTCCTTAAGCACTTCACCTTTTGTGACGTCATTGATTCTTTGCCTGGCGTCAGCCGATTTTATTAACTTGACGTTATTACCCAGAGAAAGATTTACTGTATATTTTAATACCTTCAATTAGGTCTTGCTCTGGCGTTGTTAAGTTCATAAGATTATTCACTTGAGTATCAAACCTTCTTAAGAACATAAGAACATTAGAATGAAGGAGAATGCAAGAGACCATAAGGCCTACACTAGGCAGCTCCGTATCCATCACCACCTGTCATCCCCATCCATAAAGTTGTCTAATCGTTTCTTAAAACAACTGATAGTTTCAGCGCTTACTACATGGTTACTAAGTTTATTCCATTCGTCGACCACCCTATTAGTAAACCAATTCTTGCCTATTTCCTTTTTGAATATAAATTTGTCCAGTTTATAACCATTACTGCGAGTCCTACCCTGTTGTCTTAATATGATGACCTTGTTTGCGTCACCCTTTTTAGAGCCTTCTTACGTTAACGGGACCCTGATTGAGGAGGACCACATTTACTTTAGAAATCGATCTTTAGATGAATTAAATCGCCTGCCGCATTAGAAGGTATACGGTGTTGCACTATGTTAACCCATTCAACTCATGTCAGCCGCTTGTGGTGTAGATACGGAAAACCGGATATGGTAGGCCTCGCGCCGGCCCGTACATCCGAAAATCATCTGATGCGGCTTGACCGCGCGAGGACTGACGTCATATTTTCCTGGTGTTTGATCACAACATTTTGGTGTTATATGATTTTTTTGTTTTATTTGACCAAATGACAAGAATCTTGTCATCGGAGTTTAAAGGGTTAAAGGGAAGGCTGTAGAAGTTCTAGACACTGAGTGTGGTCCCGGTCAAGGGTGATCGTGTTCAGGGTAGTAGGCGACTGTTTTTTTGTTTTGTTTTTTCTTCTTCTTTGTTCTCTTCTTCTTATTCGTTCTCTTCTTTTTCTTTTCCTTCTTCGTTCTCTTCTTATACTTCTTCTTTTTCTTCTTGTTCTTCTTGTTCTTATTTTTCTTCTCTCTCTTTTTTCTTCTTTTTCTTCGTTCTCTTCTTTTTCTTCTTCTTCTTCGTTCTCTTCTTTTACTTCTTCTTTTTCTTCTTCTTTTTCTTCTTCTTCTTATTTTTTTTTTTTTTTTTTTTTTTTTTTTTTTTTTTTGACTTGAGGGGTGTGAGACCCCAA
>NW_027467531.1:205000-210000 GCF_046742065.1 Oratosquilla oratoria
GAGGAGGAAGAGCAAGAGGAGAATTACAATGATGATAATGACGAAGAAGAGGAGGAGGAGGAGGAGGAAGAGGAGGAGGAGAGGAGGAGGAGGAAGAGGAGGAGGAAGAGGAGGAGGAGAGGAGAAGGAGGAGGAAGAGACAGGAAGACAAATGAAAAAAAAAACATGAGGAAAATAGATGAAAATGAGGAGGAGGAGCAAGAGGAGAATTAGAATGATGATAATGACGAAGAAGAGGAGGAGGAGGAGGAAGAGGAGGAGGAGGAGGAAGAGACAGGAAGACAAATGAAAAAAAACATGAGGAAAATAGATGAAAATGAGGAGGAGCAAGAGGAGAATTAGAATGATGATAATGACGAAGAAGAGGAGGAGGAGGAGGAGGAAGAGAGGGAGGAGGAGGAGGAGGAGAAAAAAGTTGAGCGAGTTGAATTCATTCAATTCGCCGTAAAAGAAGACAGAGGGAAGATATGTGGGCTGCCAACTATGTGAAGGAAATGAGTTGATTAGAACTCCCCGGCTGCCTCGGAGGAACTAGGAAACCTGGATTGAGTTCACTGTGCGAGGCACCAGATACAAGGGACGAGGTACCTGGTACCAAGTACCAGGTACAAGGGACGAAGTATCTACAAGGGATGAAGTATCTACAAGGGACGAAGTATCTACAAGGGGCGAATCATCAGGTCTTAGGTACCAGAATTAGGTACAAGGGACGAGGTACCTGGTACCAAGTACCAGGTACAAGGGACGAAGTATCTACAAGGGATGAAGTATCTACAAGGGACGAAGTATCTACAAAGGGCGAATCATCAGGTTTTAGGTACCAGGATTAGGTACAAGGGATGAGGTACCTGGTACCAAGTACCAGGTACAAAGGACGGAGTATCTACAAGGGACGAAGTATCTACAAGGGGCGAATCATCAGGTTTTAGGTACCAGAATTAGGTACAAGGGATGAGGTACCTGGTACCAAGTACTAGGTACAAGGGACGAAGTATCCACAAGGGACGAATCATCAGGTTTTAGGTACCAGGATCAGGTACCAACTACAAGGTACTAGGTACAAGGTAAAATTTCCGAGGTATCTTTTACAAAGTGTAATAACCATGTACAAGGTGCAATAGCTATGTACCATGCACAAGGTAAAGGTACAGTATACAATATACTTAGTACAAAGCACCAGGTGAAGGATACAAGGTGCAATAGCCATGTACCATGCACAAGGTAAAGGTACAGTATACCATGTACTAGGTACAAGGTACCAGGTACGAGGTACGAAGTACATGGTACTAGTTACGAGGTGTTAAATACGAGGTAATGTAACAATAGGTCTTACTGCATGGGGGATAATGAATTTATGAGTTTATTTCACACTAAATAGGTATGTGATAATTTTAGAACGTCTAATAATAATAATACCACATCTGACATTCACAAGAGCCCCACCTAGTCTATCCTCTTAGGCAAGAATAATCTAATTGCTGACCAGCGACAGTTAATCTCTCCTTCCACGAATACATTTAGATATACATTGATAAGGGAAGCCAAGGCAATGTCACCGGATGTAGTACCAGGCACGAGGCGCCAGGTATGAGGTACAATGGCACCAGGGTCAAGGTTCGAAGCGCAAGATATTAGGTATAAGGTACTATGGAATCGATAGACTATGTAGCGACGAGGTGCCGCATACCGGATTTGAAAAAGTTGACCTAAGATACGAGATGCAGTGGTAATGGCAAATACATACAAAAATAGAGAAAGAGAGAGAGAGAGAGAGAGAGAGAGAGAGAGAGAGAGAGAGAGAGAGAGAGAGAGAGAGAGAGAGAGAGAGAGAGAGAGAGAGAGAGAGAGAGGGGGGGAGAGAGAGAGAGAACAGCGCTGGAGATTTCTTCTGTTCCAAGAAAGTCACCAAAAACTATAGAGTATAAGGAGGAACACCCAATCATGTTGAGAAAGGTAGAGGAACTCCACATACAGTTCGCTCTGTTTTATTCGAGTGCGTGGAGAGGCAGGATTTAAGCATGGATGAAGCAAAGATATTGCATATACTCGTACATATGTGTATATGTGTGTGTGTGTGTGCGTGTGTGTGTGTGTGTGTGTGTGTGTGTGTGTGTGGTATATATGTGTGTGTGTTTGTCTGTGCGTGTGCGTGTGTGTGTGTGTGTGTGTGTGTGTGTGTGTGTGTGTGTGTGTGTGTGTGTGTGTGTGTGTGTGTGTGTGTGTGTGTGTGTGTGTATGCATGTGTGTGTGTGCCCGTTTGCCTATCCATTCATGCAAAATAACTCCTTACCATTTGTATTCGTTCATTCACATTAGGAATCATATGCACTGTGTCCCCGCGCATTACTTCGTGTATATGCGGATTATCCCGATTGTGTTGTGATTCCCGGACCCACAAAACTACGTCCCCGCAATCCCATGCTTGCACAAAAGCATGACATCATGAATGAAGACTTCCAGGAATCGCTCGATAACTTATCGTTCATGGCTAATTAGAGGAAGAGAAGAACAAGAGAATGAAGAGAGTTCCATCGTAATGAACAAACTAGGAAATAAGAAATGTTCCCTTGGGGGTGGAGGGAGAATTGGGGGGCGGGTGGCGTCCGGTGAGATGGGGGAAGGGAAGGAAAATGAAGGGAAATGATGTGAGGGAAGGAGAGGCAAAGAGGTAAAGGAAAGGAAAGAGGAAGGGAAATTGAGAGAAATGATGTGAGGAGAGGAGAGGTAAAGGAAAGGAAAGGGGAAGGAAAATGGAGAGAAATGATGTGAGGGAAGGAGAGGTAAAGAGGTAAAGGAAAGGAAAGGGAAGGAAAATGGAGAGAAATGATGTGAGAGAAGGAGAGGCAAAGAGGTAAAGGAAAGGAAAGGGAAGGAAAATGAAGGGAAATGATGTGAGGGAAGGAGAGGCAAAGAGGTTAAGGAAAGGAAAGGGAAGGAAAATGGAGAGAAATTATGTGAGGGAAGGAGAGGCAAAGAGGTAAAGGAAAGGAAAGGGAAAGGAAAATGGAGAGAAATGATGTGAGGGAAGGAGAGGTAAAGAGGTAAAGGAAAGGAAAGGGAAGGAAAATGGAGGGAAATGATGTGAGGAGAGGAGAGGTAAAGAGATAAAGGAAAGGAAAGGGGAAGGAAAATGGAGAGAAATGATGTAAGGGAAGGAGAGGCAAAGAGGTAAAGGAAAGGAAAGGGAAAGGAAAATGGAGAGAAATGATGTGAGAGAAGGAGAGGCAAAGAGGCAAAGGAAAGGAAAGGGAAGGAAAATGAAGGGGAATGATGTGAGGGAAGGAGAGGCAAAGAGGTAAAGGAAAGGAAAGGGAAAGGAAAATGGAGAGAAATGATGTGAGAGAAGGAGAGGCAAAGAGGCAAAGGAAAGGAAAGGGAAGGAAAACGGAGAGAAATGATGTGAGAGAAGGATAGGCAAAGAGGCAAAGGAAAGGGAAGGGGAAGGAAAATGGAGAGAAATGATGTGAGGGAGGGAGGCAAAGAGGTAAAGGAAAGGAAAGGGGAAGGAAAATGGAGAGAAATGATGTGAGGGAAGGAGAGGCAAAGAAGTAAAGGAAAGGAAAGGAAAGGAGATAGGATGGAAGATAGGCAAAGGAAAGTAAGAGTAGAGTAGAGGGGACAGGGTAGGGAAGGGAAGAGGAGGTACTAGAAGGGAAGAGGCAAGGGAATACAGAGGAATATAGTAGAGGGAAGAAAGGGAATAAAGGGGAATAGAGGGAAAGGGATGAAAGGGAAACGGAAGGGGAAAGAGAGGATGGGGAAGGGAGGGAAAGTTAAAGGAGAGGAGGGGAAGAGAGGGGAAAGGAGGGTAAAATAGAAAAGAGAAGGGAAGGTAAGGAGAAGGAAAGAGAGCGGGAGAGAGAGAGGAGGGAGTAGAGACTGGGAGGAAAAGAAAGAGTTAGGGAAGAGAGGGCAGAGGGGAGAGGGGGAGTTGAGAAGGGGAGGGGGAGAGGGGAAAGGGGGAGAGGGATGAGGAGCTGAGGGGAGGTAAAGAGAGGAAAAGAGAGGTGGAGAGAGAGAAGGGAGTAGAGATTGGGAGAAAAAGAAAGAGGTAGGGAAGAGAGGGCAGAGGGGAGAAGGGGAGTGGAGAAAGGGAGGGGGAGAGGGGAAAAGGGAGAGGGATGAGGAGATGAGGAAAGGAAGGGAGAGGAAAAGAGAGCGGGAGAGAGAGAAGGGAGTAGAGATTGGGAGAAAAAGAAAGAGGTAGGGAAGAGAGGGCAGAGGGGAGAAGGGGAGTGGAGAAAGGGAGGGGGAGAGGGGAAAAGGGAGAGGGATGAGGAGATGAGGGACAGTAAAGAGAGGAAAAGAGAGGTGGAGAGAGAGGAGGGAGTAGAGACTGGGAGGAAAAGAAAGAGGTAGGAAAGAGAGGGCAGATAGGAGAGGGGGAGTGGAGAAGGGGAGGGGGAGAGGGGAAAGGGGAGAGGGATGAGGAGATGAGGGGAGGTAAAGAGAGGAGGGAGTAGAGACTGGGAGGAAAAGAAAGAGGTAGGAAAGAGAGGGCAGATAGGAGAGGGGAGTGGAGAAGGGGAGGGGGGAGAGGGATGAGGAGATGAGGGAAGGTAAAGAGAGGTGGAGAGAGAGGAGGGAGTAGAGACTGGGAGGAAAAGAAAGAGGTAGGGAAGAGAGGGCAGAGGGGAGAGGGGGAGTGGAGAAGGGGAGGGGGAGAGGGGAAAGGGGGGGAGGGGGAGAGGGGGAGAAAGAGGAGGAGGTGAGAGAATTGGAAAGAAAAGTAGTGGGGCGGAGTGTTTGATGCTCTTTAAGAAAACGTTTTAAAGATGCGAGATTGCACTGGGTTCATTCACGTCCTACGGCGTGGCAAGAAAGAGACAAGGAAACCCAGCAAGATAAATGATTGAGTTCATAATGAAGAAGGAATCTTAGATTTAATGGATGTAGGAAGAGTCACCTGTTTTCTCCTTCGTATAAGAAAGAGAAATTGAAATTTATGTGAATTGCACAAACGAGGTTATATTGTTTTGTTGCTCTGAAGGTTTGATGAA
>NW_027467531.1:232500-235000 GCF_046742065.1 Oratosquilla oratoria
AAACAAATGAATGAATCAATCAATTAATATATAAATGAATAAAGAAATATATCAATAAATAATAGATAAACAAATGAATGAATAAGTTAATTAATATTTAAATGAATAAAGAAATATGTCAATAGATAATAGATAAATGATTGAATAAATCAATTAATATATAAATGAATAAAGAAATATATCAATAGGTAATAGATTAACAAATTAATCAATAGATTAATATATAAATGAATAAAGAAATATATCAATAGGTTATAGATTAACAAATGAATAAATGAATGAATAAATATATAAATGAATAAAGAAATATATCAATAGATAATAGATAAAGAAATGATTGAATAAATAAATTAATATATAAATTAATAAAGAAATATATCAATAGATAATAGATAAACAAATGAATGAATCAATCAATTAATATATAAATGAATAAAGAAATATATCAATAAATAATAGATAAACAAATGAATAAATGAATTAATATATAAATGAATAAGGAAATATATCAATAGGTTATAGATAAATGAATGAATAGATTAATTAATATATAAGTGTATAAAGAAACATATCAATAGGTTATAGATAAACAAATGAATGAATCAATCAATTAATATATAAATGAATAAAGAAATATATCAATAAATAATAGATAAACAAATGAATAAATGAATTAATATATAAATGAATAAGGATATATCTCAATGGGTTATAGATAAATGAATGAATAGATTAATTAATATATAAATGAATAAAGAAATATATCAATGAATAATAGATAAACAAATGAATGAATAAATTAATTAATATATAAATGAATAAGGAAATATATCAATAGGCTATAGATAAATAAATGAATAGATTAATTGATATATAAATGAATAAAGAAATATATTGTTGCGTGATCGCAAGTATGTGTTCCTTTGTAATAGATGTACTTTTCATGTTACCACTTGTTTCGGGTAGTTGTAGCCACGCCCTAATTTTTTCGTCTTTCTGAATTACCGATCGTATGAAATATAATATTCTCTGTTCCGTGTGTATTATTCCTTTGTTATCCTTTTATTTTAGTTAGTTAGGATATTGTTTATATTGTATATTGTACCTTATTATGTTGATAATATCTGTATGTGTATTATGTTATTCTACTCACCCTGCCTGTAATGAAATAAATAATAACGGCTTGTGTTAGCAACTGCGGCCCCCTCATGGTGACCGCAGTCACGAGTGAATACGCATTCGTATTCTTTCTCTCTCTAATTTCTGAACCCGTACAGAGCGGACACTTCCCGCTCCTCTATAAAATCTCTAGGTTAAGTGTGTTAGGTGGACCCTAGTGGTAACAAGTGGTCCGGGTAGGCATAAAATAAGTGTGTGTGTAGTGCTAAGTGAAATGTACATAATTTATGTTAGAACACCATAGTTTTGCCTTAACCTTGCCCCTTTGAGTTATCCACCGGTCACCTAACCCTATTGACATACGTGCTTGAAGGTACTGCACAGATTTACTTGATGTGCAGTACATTGTTACCCTGCCATTTAGGCTCAATATGGTTCGTCGATGATTGGAGGTAGAATTGTTTCTCCAATTAAGATTGGGCATTAATGGGAGGCGTAACAATGTCAATAGGTTATAGATAAACAAATGAATGAAGAAGTGTGTAGAGAGTTGTCATTGAGTCAATGTAAGCAGAACTGATAGGCAGAAACAAGGGCGCAGATAAATATCTTGATAAAAGAACAGACAGGAAGATACGTTTGTCAGGGAACGAGAAGATGAAATCCAACAACTTGGTAAATACAAGTCAGTTGTCGAGAATCCAAAACTTGTAAAAAAAAAAAAAAAAAAAAAAAAAAAAAAGATAGATGGCTACCTAGCATAATAATTAGCTGTTTTTTCTTCTATTTTGTTTTATTTTATTTATATTTATTATTTTTACTATCATCATTTGATACTTGGTTTCTCAAAGTTATCTGCAATATTGCTTTGTGTGTTTGTGCGTTTATTGTGTGCATGGATTTTTTTTTTTATCTGTTTACCTATTTATTTATTAATTTATTTATTTTGCGTTTATCGCTTTACCTTAGTGACATACTTTATGAAATTTCTTAACAAGTACGTCATGTAATTTTTTAAAGGGTATTTTTCCAAATTTCTTGAAGAACATTTTTCAAATTATCTTGATGGGAAACGTACCCCATCCTGACAGGACTCTTCATCTATCAAGAACCTATCCCAGACTGGTGTCCGATGTCCTGGCCAAAAAAAAAAAAAAAAAAAAAAAAAAAAAAAAAAAAAAAAAAATTAATAATAATAATAATAATAATAATAATAATAATAATAATAATAATAATAATAATAATAATAATAATAATAATAATAATAATAATAATAAAATTAAAATAAAATAAAATTAAAATAAAATAAAATAAAATAAAAAAGTACATAAAGTACGCCGTCAGCGCTGCATGAGAGTGACGTAGATAGGGATCCCTATGT
>NW_027467531.1:240000-245000 GCF_046742065.1 Oratosquilla oratoria
TCCTTATACGAATATAAATCTTTCCCTTCCAAAGATTTATGTAACGAAGGACTTTCTGAAGAATACCACCGTAAGAATCTGATGGTGAGATTCTTAAAAAAATATCCTTATATAAATCTTTCCCTTCCAAGGATTTATATAGGATTTATGTAAGGAAATATTTTTTTTTACGAATATCACCGTAAGAATCTTATGGTGATATTCCTGAAAAAAAAATATTTCCTTATAAAAATCTTTCCCTTCCAAGGATTTATATAAGATTTATATAAGGAAAGATTTTTTTAAGAATACAACCGTGAGTCTTAAAGTAATTCTTTCCTTATATAATTCTTTCCCTATCAAGGACTTATATAAGATTTATATGAGGAAAGATTTTTTTTTCTTTTCTTTTTTAAGAATACCACCGTATGTTTTACTTCTCCAAGTTGGTCACCAGATTCCCTACAATTCCTTGGAGATACACTCGTACCTCGCCAACTTACGCATGCGGTTCCCAAATTATGCTTCTATTATGCAGCCTCCCAATTACCTTTGATATTCTCCACAATAATCGCTTCCCACATACACAATGTTATGCCCACATTCTCTACACCTCCTTACCCACTTTGAGCTTCCACGTCTCTCTCTCTCTCTCTCTCTCTCTCTCTCTCTCTCTCTCTCTCTCTCTCTCTCTCTCTCTCTCTCTCTCTCTCTCTCTCTCTCTCTCTCTCTCTCTCTCTCCCTCTTTCTCTCTCTCTCTCTCTCTCTCTCTCTCTCTCTCTCCCTCTTCTCTCTCTCTCTCTCTCTCTCTCTCTCTCTCTCTCTCTCTCTCTCTCTCTCTCTCTCTCTCTCTCTCTCTCTCTCTCTCTCTCTCTCTCTCTCTCTCTCTCTCTCTCTCTCTCTCTCTCTCTCTCTCTCTCTCTCTATTTCTCTCTCTTCCTCTCTCTCTCTCTCTCTTTCTCTCCTTTCTCTTTTCTAGCTCATCCTTAATCATTTCCTCCGCCCCTCACACACACACACACACACACACACACACACACACACACACACACACACACACACACACACACACACACACACACACACAGACACACACACACACGCTCGGTGGCGGATTGGTAAAGCACTGGCCTCACAAGCCAGAGAACCGGGGTTCGATTCCCCGGTCGGGCGGAGATAAGTTGGGTTTGCCTCCTTTCACGTGTAACCCCTGTTCACCTAGCAGTGAGTAGGTACGGGACGTTAGTCAAGGAGTTGTGACCTTGCTGTCCCGGTGTGTGGTGTGTGAGTGGTCTCAGGCCTACCCAGAGATCGGCAAATAATGAGCTCTGAGCTCACTGCCGTAGGGTGGTGTCTGGCTGTCTCGACAGAGACTGCAGCAGATCCGAGGTGATCCGAGGTGAATACACACACACAGATAGAGAGAGAGATAGAGATAGAGAGAGAGACAGACAGAGAGAGAGTGAGGACACACTCTGAAGCATAGTATTCCTTTGCCCTGCAGGGGGGTGATTCTTGTCGAGTGAAGACTTGAATAATGCGCATCTCGTCTTGCCCCCTCCCTCCCCCAGGCAACGATGCCGGGGGGTGGGGGGCAACGAAGTGTCGGCCATGATCTTGCCCCAAGGAGAAAGGAGAGAGAGAGAGAGAGAGAGAGAGAGAGAGAGAGAGAGAGAGAGAGAGAGAGAGAGAGAGAGAGAGAGAGAGAGAGAGAGTGAGAGAGGGGGTATCGAAGTGCATGTCTGATTTTGCCTCAAAGATGAAGGGGAGCAGGTAAAGCAAGGAATGAGATAAAGAAACAAAGGAAGATTGACTGATAGGCAGACAAATCGAAAAGACAGACAGAGAGAGAGAGAGAGAGAGTGAGAGAGAGAGAGAGAGAGAGAGAGAGAGAGTGAGAGAGAGAGAGAGAGAGAGAGAGAGAGAGAGAGAGAGAGAGAGAGAGAAGAGTTTATGCAGCGAAAGCAGTCGCCTATACGTTATGTGAGTAAATATCCGAGGCAAGTGGCATTCACCAATACCCGCTTGAGATCGAAAACTCCAGTTTGATCCTCATTGGCTAAGAGTGAGAGTCACTTGCCCCGGCTGTACTGGTGGGCGTGGCTTTGAACTGAATAAAATCGTATGCCGAAGCTCAGAATATAATACATAAAAACAACGAAGATTGTCTCAGTCACGTGATGTTCCTGTGTTGAAAATAAAGGGTTTTGAGGGAAAAGTTTTTTTGTTCGTGAGCCATGTCGTAGTAAGAGGGTTAACCTGATGGCAGAAAGAGGTTAAACATTAAACCCGGTTACTGAGCCATTACCAACGACGCTACCATCTCTACCATCACCACCAACCAACAACGGTACTAGTCTACTATCAACTCTACCACCAGTATCTGCGTCATTCACTGACTTTACATGCACTACAAGTTAAACAATGTAACATGGATATCACCTCCGACACCACTTCCAACAAGACGTCCATGCATCACCCACGCTTTCACCAATATCACCGAAACTATCACCACAACTGACATCACCTTCACCACCAATACCACCAACATTTACACCACCGACCACTCCTTCGTATGTATAAGCAATTGGACGAATTAACATTACAAGCATTCCCTCCACCATCAACAGTACTACGACTGTTATCTCCACTATTATCACCACCACCACCACCACCACCACCACCACCACCACCACCACCTCGCCTTCCACTACCACCACATACTTTTCACCATCTCCATCCTCACCCAACTTCCTCTATCACCATTTCCTTTATACCTTGAGCTATTTGCACCACTTTCTCCATCACCACCACTGCCTCGTCTTTCACTTTCACCACCCCCTCGATCATCTATTTCTTCATTTTCACCCTCTCCACCTGTTCCACTACCACCACCATCACCCACTCCACTATCCACTCCAACCCATCCACCATTCTATTCCTTTACCACCACTCTACTATCATTACCATAACTACCACCACTCATTCCCCCACCCCCATCACCCATTCCACCATCCATTTCAACCCACTCACCATTCTATTCCTTTACCATCACTCCCTCTACTATCATTACCATAACTACCATTTACTCATTCCCCCCCTACTATCACCCACTCCCTCCACTCCGCCCATCACTCATATCCTATACTACCATTCTCCCTACCACCACTACCATAACTATCACTACTCATTCCCCCCACTCACCGTCACCCACTCCCTCCACTCCGCCCACCATTCTAATCCTATACTACCATTCTCCCTACCACCACTACCATAACTATCACTATTCATTCCCCCCACTCACCATCACCCACTCCCTCCACTCCGCCCACCATTCCAATCCTACACTACCCCCTCCCCCTCCCACTCCCCCTCCCACCGCCACTTTCGCATGCACTGGCAGTCAGACAGACAAATGAACGACTCTGTTGCCTTAAAGCAGATAGACGCCGAGTCGGGGGCATCAGCGATAAAGTACAAGGTCTAGACTTGGCACTCAGGTTCCCTGGCACGGATAACGAGGCACTCTTCTCCTTCCGGACGACCGGGGCGAGGTGCCGGTCAGTACCGGATGTGGATGTCTCTCTCCGTTCTTGAAAAATGGCTGGCCGTAAAATCCTGTTCCTGAATGTGTATCGAACCGGGATCGCGCTCTTCTGAAGCCTCTAGGTTGAAGGCCCTAAGAAGGATTCCGTGTCTCCAGGGTACATATGTAAAAGGAGAAGTAAGAAAAAGAAGAGGAGGAGGAGGAAGAGGAGGAGGAGGAGGAGAAGGAGGAGGAAGGGGGAAGAGGAGGCGGAGGAGAAAAAAGAACGAAGGAGGAGATGAGAACATGAAGAAATTCTGGAAGGACAAAGGGGAGATAGAAAGGGAAGGAAGAGGCAGAAGAGGAAAGGGAGAAGGAGGTGGAGAAGGAGAAGGAGAGAAAGGAACGAGTAGAAGAGAGGAAAACATGAAGGAGGAGGAGAAAGAGGAGGAGAAGGAGGAGGAGGAGAAGGAGGAGGAGGAGGAGGAGGAAGGGAAGGAAAGAGACCAGAGGAAGAAAGAAGACGGAGAGGAGAAGAAGAATAAGGAGGACCATGAATAGGAGAACTGGTGAAGAAGATTAAAAGAAAAAATAATGGGAAGAGGAGGAAAATGAGAGAAAGGAGTAGGAGGAAGATGAGTAAGGAAAGCTGGAGGAGTAAGGGTTGGCAAACAAGATTACGAAGTAGGAGCTGAAGAAATTGAAGGCTCAGAAGATGGAAGACAAGAAAAAGAATCAGTCGGAGAAGTCTGAGCAAGAGGAATTAGGAAAGAAGAAGAAGAGCGAGAGAAAGAGGAGAAGAAAGAGGAGGAGTTGGAGGAAGAAGAGGAATAAGAGGAAGAAAAAGAAGAAGAACTTCATAACTAAGAGCGAGAGAAAGAGGAGAAGAAAGAGGAGGAGCTGGAGGAAGAAGAGGAGTAAGAGGAAGAAAAAGAAGAAGAACTTCATAACTCAAATAATGTCTTGGGACAAAGGCTTCTAGTCCCGCCTTTGTTCCTTCTCGCCTCGCCTTCGTAATTCTTCTTAAGAATCCAAAGAGTCTCCTGAAGAAGGGACCGCGAAGAGCTGTCGGGTCTCCGAGGTTGACACGACTTGTCTTCCGCTAAAGTTCTCTTATTGTCATCTCAAGAAGGTTTTGCCCTTCTGGGCCTCAGATATTGGGCGCCCGTGCGAGGCTATTGTCAACAAAAGAAGTAGAGGAGGCAAAGGAGGAGGAGGAGGAGGAGCAGGCAAAAGAGGAGGAGGCGGAGGAGGAAAAGGGTCAGAACTACCTGGAGACACGGACGCCTTTGGTGGTAGGTATTTGCGTGAAAAGAAAAAAATGAAAAAAAAAAAAAAAATCATTAGCCCAAGCTGCTTATTTTGCATTAAATGGATTTACAATTTGTTCCGGCTAAGGATTAATTTTGACATAAAGAGAACACTGTAGTCACTCTTATTTTCATTCATAACGTTTTTTAATCATGGCAATGGGTTGGAAAAGAATTCATATTGT
>NW_027467532.1:10000-12500 GCF_046742065.1 Oratosquilla oratoria
ATGTAAGGTCACAGCATTACGCATATATCGGTCATATACGAGCTCTGAGCTCTCTTCCGAAAGGAAAATAGCTGTCGATCACGAGTTCAACACGTGATCCAAATACCGTGGTGGTGAATCGCACACACACACACACACACACACACACACACACACACACACACACACACACACACACACACACACACACACACACACACACACACACACACACACACACACACATACACACATACACGACTTGGTGGCGCGGTTGGTAGAATTCTCGGCTGCCACTACGGAGGTCCGGGTTTCAATCCCGCCCAGGGCTGAAATTATTTCATTAACGCTGCGCTGCGAGCCGTTACTCCAACTCTCATGGGCGGGGAGTTGTGTGTGTGTATGCGTGTGATGTCACAACATTACACGTAGATCGGTCATATATGAGCTCTGAGCTCTCTCTTTGGGAGGGTAGTAACTGTCGATCACGAATCCAACACGTGATCCAAGACCTTGGTGGTGGTGAATCACACACACACACGTACACACACAAACTCACACACACACACACACACGCACACACACACACACACACACACACACACACACACACACACACACACACACACACACACACACACACACACACACACACACACACACACACACACACACACACACACACACACACACACACACACACACACACACATCAATGAGGACAATTCAGTACCCTCCACCTACATACACACTTTTCTCAACCTCACTCGGCTATGTCCCAGTATGTTTGAGTTAAGTTTCGCCATATCTGACAGACGGAAGAACAACATAATGGGAGCTACTGTCTCTCCTGAAGTTTTCCACTGAAGTGGAAACTGTCCCAAATAGCGTCAAAGGCCGTAATAAACCTATAGGAAAGATATTGTGGAGGAAGGGAGGAAGTGAGATTGGGCAGGTAAGTTAGTGCGAACGACTGACGAGCGATGGAGCAAGTGTGTTACGTAATTGGACGCTGCGAGATAGGAAGCGTGGAAGAGGGAAACCAGACAGGAGGTGGAGAGACGAGATCGAGAAGTTTGCAGGAGTGACGTGGCAAAGGTTGGCGCGGTCGTGTGAATCATGGAATGCTATGAAGGAGGCCTTTGTTCAGCAGTGGATTTAGGATGGCTGATTTGATTGATTGATTGATTGATTGATTGAAGTATTGGGGAACCACCCACATTACTCCTCACTTGAAATTAGACTTTAAATATTATATGTGGTTACTTGAAAGATAGCAGATCAGAATTAGTTACGGACAGACTACAAGCCTTTCCGGTTTATAAACTTGAGATGCATACCAGTGTGAGGGTTGGCACAGTCTATGAGGAAACCTTAGAGCATTTTTTTCTTTTTCTTTTTTTTTTAGCAGAGGCTTCAGGGAATAAATCGAGTGTTATATTGGGTTGGCACAGTCTATCAGTAAATTTAAAACATCTTTTATTTATTTATTCATTTATTTATTTGTCATTTTTTATCAGAAGCTTTAGGGAATACATTGAGTGTTATATCGGGTTGGCATAGTCTATCAGTAAACCTTAGAGCATCTTATTTATTCATTTATTTATTTACTTATTTTCTATTATAATTTTTTTAGCAGAAGCATCAGGGAATAAATCGAGTGTTATATTCCTCTGGAGCAGTGGTTCTTAACCTGTGTGGGGAATTCCCCACTGGTGGGGAATGGCGGAATTGCCAAGTGGGGAATGACCGGTCGGACAGAAGAACCACTGTTTTTTTTTTTAATCGATGTGTTTTTGTTTCTTTTTGTTTGCTTCTGGTGTCTTCTTGTTGTCACCGATGCTGTGGTGGGAAATGGAGAGTTGGCTCACTAAAAAGTGGGGAATTGGAGAAAAAAGGTTAAGAACCCCTGCTCTAGAGACTACAAACCAACAAACCTAATCCACAATGTATCAAAACAATTGAAGTGCATATACCTCTGATGAGTATTTAATGTATTTCCACGTACAGCAGCTCTTTCATAAAGTAAAATTTCATTTTCCATAATATATGAATCAGTTTTGGGTGTTTCTGAATAATATCTTACGGATCTTTTCGGGCTATGGGTATTAAAGGAATTAGGTGGGGTGAGATATTGAACATGCCTCTGTTTTGTTCAATTGTGTTTGTTCCTTGTATGAAAACTGCTTCCAGACATATTTTACGGATCCTGTCGGGCTCATGTACTAGAAGTTCTGCATTTTCCTAGTCCATCAAATGGTTGCTACTGTTCCTGTGTGCAACAAACGCGTTGCTGGTGACATCATGGAGGACATTTGGAAATAAACTCTTCCGCTGGGATTCGAACCCTTGCCTGAGCGGCTAAGTCGTTTCGTTTTGTAGGATCAGGATGGAGTAGTGGTTACGGTTCTTGTCTTGTAAAGACGCAAGCCGCTCAGGCAAGGGCTCGAATCCCAGCAGAAGAGTTTATTTCCAAATGTCAATTGACACAAACATGGAGGACATCGTATCGATGTTCTCG
>NW_027467532.1:22500-25000 GCF_046742065.1 Oratosquilla oratoria
TGTGTGTGTGTGTGTGTGTGTGTGTGTGTGGTGTGTGTGTGTGTGTGTGTGTGTGTGTGTGAGAGAGAGAGAGAGAGAGAGAGAGAGAGAGAGAGAGAGAGAGAGAGAGAGAGAGAGAGAGAGAGAGAGAGAGAGAGAGAGAGAGAGAGAGAGAGAGAGAGAGAGAGAGAGAGAGAGAGAGAGAGAGAGAGAGAGAGAGAGAGAGAGAGAGAGAGAGGAGAGAGAGAGAGAGAGAGAGAGAGAGAGAGAGAGAGAGAGAGAGAGAGAGAGAGAGAGAGAGAGAGAGAGAGAGAGAGAGAGAGAGAGAGAGAGAGAGAGAGAGAGAGAGAGAGAGAGAGAGAGAGAGAGAGAGAGAGAGAGAGAGAGAGAGAGAGAGAGAGAGAGAGAGAGAGAGAGAGAGAGAGAGAGAGAGAAAGAGAGGGGGTAGAGAGAAGTATAAAGGGATGGTGAGAAAAATAAAAGATAAAAAAACAAAAACAGAAATTTCAAATCAACTGTAAACTACACGGAAGAAAAGCTGATATGTTTTTTTTTCCCAAAGAAAAGTAATCTCTTTTTCAATTTCCACTCACACAATGGGACCAAACACTCGGCATGCCATATGCACCACCATGCAGCATGTCCATATTACATTCCATGAAAATACCAGCAATTGACGCAAAATATAAATTCACATGTGTCCTATCTCTGATCAAAGTTGAATATCATTTCCCACATATAGACACAAAATGTGATGCAATTCATCCCTACGTAGTCACAGAGATTTTTATTAACAATTCTTTTACTATACCATATAAATAGATTACTAAACCTTTTATACAACACATAAACATTTACTGGACAGATGCACGCGTCCAATTACCAACACGTGTTAACACTCATGTCCACGTAACCCAACTGCAACCACTTGCCGAATACAATGCGCTTAAGATAACGCCATATTTTCTTTATTTCAGTTCAGAAGATTATTTTGATGCAAATAGGACATATACATGTTTCGTTTAAACTGATATATACATCTAATTAGTAAAATCAATATTTAGGTTTATCTTGGTTTGAATCATTAGTTATCCTCCTCACTCTCTGACGAAAATATAGATAAATGTTCTAACTGCATATAGCTTTTAGACCTTATCGTAGTAAGATAACTTAGCAAACACCTGGAGTCCCTGTACTAAATTATTTTATTTTAATTATTTCTTCCGTATTACAACGTCCTAATCTTTCCACTGCACATAGGATTCCCCTCAGCTGAATGAAATCACCAGAACATACGTATAAGATGTGACCAAAGTAAGAGTAAGTCAACTTATCCTAAGCTGCACGTGCTCCCATAGAAAGAAAGGTAATGATGTTATACCTTTAATCTGAGATCTATACATTGTTAAAAAAGGGTTTGTCTGTCAGGCTCTCCTCTCACGGAAGCAGAAAGAACGAGAGAGTAACTGATTAAAAAATTGGAGTGAAAACCCGGACATTTGGCTTGCGACAAATCGCCTCACCGCGCCGTGACTGACGGTCCGACTCCAAAGCTTACAAAGACATAAAGTAACTAAACATTCCTATGGCAAGTGGGGTATTGGTGGTAGCTGGAAAGCCCCCCAATACACACACACACACACACACACACACACACACACACACACACACACACACACACACACACACACACACACACACACACACACACACACACACACACACACACACACACACACACACACACACACACACACACACACACACACACACACACACACACACACACACACACACACACACACACACACACACACACACACACACACACACACACACACACACACACACAAACACACACAAAAGTTTGCAAAAATCTGGTCCATCCTCATCCAAGCCAATTATAAATCTGTGGATGAAAGCCAGTGAATCTTGCAGCCAATTAGACCCAAGAAACACGGCCGACATATAACAGCTTTTCAGAGCGGCAGCTCTCCCTCCACACCCCCCCCCAAAAAAAACGAACAAGTTTAACAATACAACACTCAATTATAGATCGGCTTTCAAGAGGCACACTGGGGTAGGAGAAGAGAGAGGGAAGGGAGGGCAGGGATGGGAGATCAACACATTTTTCAATAATTGCTGGGAATTATGCAGTGAATCGCTGATGAAAAATGGTGAATGAAGGTTTTTGGGAAATGGAGTCAAAGCATTACGGGAGGCTGCGTTTGCAAGAGTAAACACAGGCTTCATCAACAGTTTTGACGGTGATGTCGAGGGGGAGGGAACGTATCATCGCCATAATATGCAGATTACAATAGATGACACAGGCAAAGCCCAACTACGAGTGACCTTTGGGTTTAGAATGAGGTCAGATGCGAAGATTAAACAAACGAATGATTGAATAAATCAATCAATGAATGGATAAATAGGTAAGCAAATCAATAAATGTATGCACCATTTACTATATACCTGTATATATATATATATATATGTATATATATATATATATATATGTATA
>NW_027467532.1:40000-42500 GCF_046742065.1 Oratosquilla oratoria
GAGGGAAGGGGGGGGAGGTGGAGGGGGAGAGAGGGGGAGGACTAGGGGAGGGGGAGAGGGTAGGGGAGAGGGAAAAGGGGTAGGGGAGAGGGGAAAGGGGTAGGGGAGGAGCAGGCGGAAGCGGCAACTGAAGAGGACGAAGAGGAAAGAAGGATAGTAAGGATAGTAGGGGACTTGGGCCGTGGATAATGACAGCTACATGATAAGTCTAAAGACTCAGATAGATACTTGAGACTACAAAAGAAACGATAGTGATTGAGATAAATCATTTGTCTGTATTGTATTTGTTACCGACGATTCACCAGCGTTTTTGTCCATGTGGAAATTATAAAGGAGCTATAGTCTAAGGCTACCTCATTAGCCGAAGACGGAAGACAGAATAAAACTTGTAAGTCACTCACGACGGTAATGGGATTAATGAACGATGAATGAGATTAATCGGAATTGTGCTGAGAATTATTTTGATAGTAAGTCCAGCCCCTACGATGACGAGGGAGGTGCCACGGAGATGAACTAGATAATCTTCACCCATTAATGATGAGGTTCATCAAAGGATGCTAATCGAAGGAGTACAAGGTAGTTGATAACTGGTGTCATAGTGAAGATAAACAAGGCTATTCCGGTAGAGGTGGTGGTAGTTGGTAGTACTGTTAGTATTGGTGGTGATATTGGGGGTGATGGTAGTAGTGGTGGTAGGGTCTGGGTCTGCTCGTGGTGATGGTATGAAAGGTTGGTATAAAAAAAGTGGTGGTAGGAATAACAAATGTGACGACGTGGTAGTGGTACCAATCTACGCAATCTTGGAAATGAGAGTGTTGTTGACAATGGTATTATTATTGATTGTAGATATGCTAGTAATACATGAGGTGGTGTAAATAGAAAGGGTGGTGAATGCAAGTAGTGCCAATGGTGATAATTAGTGATTTGGTGGGATGTTCCTTATTGTTAATGTAAATGAAAATGATAGTGATAGTGATAGAGGAGAAGGGGAGGATGATATAATTGGTGAAAATGACAGAATTGTAACGTCAGTGTAAAGACGGTGTTAATATTGTTTGTTATGAAGATGGTGATATTCTTCATGGTGCTGGAGACGGTAACAAAGGTTTCTGATGTTAATGATATTCTCAGAAATATATGTATTTCTAAGAATAGTGATCATAAGGATAGTCAGAAATATTAAAGAAAGAAGATAGTGAGATAGGGCTAGCCACAGGGAACATAAGTCATGAGGTCAGGAGTATTGAAGATAGTACATGTGCTCATAGTAACACCTATTAACTACGAACTATGAAATGGAGAATAAGGTCTACGAGCAGTAGAAGTATGAGAGTAAAAATTTGCAGACAAAGAAGAAGATTAGTGCTTTAATCAGCTATATTGCTAATTCCCTCACAATAGTGGTACACAGTCAGGTCCTTTTGGCTATTGCTAAGCAATTCAATTCATCTGATGGGCAATCTCTGAGTCAAACGGGTTCTGAATATCCAAGATTCTAATCTCAAGCTAAATAAAAAGGTCTGGCATTAGTTCGAAGAGAAAAAATAAATTAACGTTTTCACTAGGTTAGGTTAGGTTAGGTTAGGTTAGGTTAGGTTAGGTTAGGTTAGGTTAGGTTAGGTTAGGTTAGGTTAGGTTAGGTTAGGTTAGGTTAGGTTAGGTTAGGTTAGGTTAGGTTAGGCTAGGTTAGGTTAGGTTAGGTTAGGTTAGGTTAGGTTAGGCTAGGTTAGGTTAGGTTAGGTTAGGTTAGGTTGAATGAGGGTTATGTTTATTACCATCAACTTATACAACCGAAGAATCGTAAACCCAGGATGGCCCACATGAAGAATTGTCACCCAAGGATGACCCACATGAAGAATTGTCACCCTGTCTAAGTCTGGGGTGACGACTCTTCATGTGATCCCACTAAAGATGTTGATAACGATAATGGTCTTGTGAAAACAATGACAGTGTTCAAAGTGACGATTATGATATAGACTGAAGTATGACAAGGAAGATAGAGTCGAAGATTGGAGCTGCAGAAATTAGGGCATTGAGAATATTTATGGGGATCACCAGAAGTGACAGGATTAAGAATGAGAAAATAAAAGAACACCTAAAAGTTGAGCCGATTGTTGGAATCATAGGAAGAAACAACTTGAGATGGTTTGGTCATATGAAGAGGATGGAGGAAAGTAGATATCCAAGGAAGTATTTGGAATGGCAGCCTAGAGGAAGGAAGGAGGACGGTTGGATGACCCAGGAAAAGGTGGATGGAATGCGTGGGAAAGAACTTGGAAGGAAGAAATTTAACGCTGGAAGAAGTAAACGAAAAAGAAATTTACGAGAATGGAGGTGATAAGTGGAGATGTCTGATGACGAGGCCGACGATTGACAGTTGAAATCAACTACTTGGCATCTGGTGAGAAAGGTGATAATTGGTGCTACCAAAACGTGGTAAGAATTTGGGGTGACGTAAACAGAAGCTTTGGTGATGAGAATGATTGGTGTAGGAGTTGAA
>NW_027467532.1:52500-62500 GCF_046742065.1 Oratosquilla oratoria
GACACATAAGATTATTATAGTTTTTTATATGTCATTTTATTATTATTATGATATTTTTTCGCATCCGACCTAGATATGGACCAAAAGGTCTCCTGTCGGCATGCTCCGCCTTTGTAATCTTTGTAATCCTTTGATTCTTCACATACAGATTAACAGGAAACTTTGAAATCAATATAATCCTTGAATACTTTACAGATGAAACTGCTGCTTCAACTTTGTTTTTTCAAAATAATCACCCTCTCTTCATCAGTCACACAAAACACCTTCAATATCTGAACTAGGTTAGCTATAAGAATACAGGTTTACCCGGAAAGTTTTCTGACAAGTTCTGTTTACTTATATTAACAGAAGCTGTTCAGGAACAGTGATAATGACTCATAAAGACATTTGATATTAATGTAAATATCCCAACCTGACCCGTATCATATAAAAGGTATGCAGAAAGTAAATTTTATACTTGTGTATTTGATTTGATTATATATACAGTAATAACCTTATAAAGCGATTGTTGAAAACAGTATTGTATTAATTCTATATCAAGGTAAGCTATGCCATTCTGAATATTTGTTCTGTCCATCACCAGGTGATTCTGTTCAAGTTTAGGAATACTCAATGCCTAACAAATGGTTGAGTCTTTTCTTCATCGAACACTTTTGATGATAGAGCAGCGTTCTAATAATTATATAAACAAACATACATACATATACACAATATATATACATGATTTCAAGAAGTCTACTGCGACAATGGCGTTGTGAGCTTATACATTGAAGCTTTAATTTGTCTCGTGCATACAAGTTTCTGTGCTGGTTCCAATGCTGAGAAGGTGTCCAAAAGACATTTGGTGCGGTTTTTCGCATATTTCTCCAATACGTATTTGCGACCTTACTTGGTCAACAACGCCCATTGTCGCTGTAGACTTCTTGAAATCATGTATACAACTTGGCCTCCTACCAAAAATACATGGCAAGCTTGTTATGACAGAGCTTCTTGTCGTATTTTTTCTCTCTTTCTTAGAGTAATCTTGCCTTCTGTAGGCAGTAACCTTAATAAATCTTCGTATGTCATGCTGTGGAATAACACATATTTTTATATATAAAAAAAAGCCAAACGCGTTTTCACAACCTCTTGGTGCTTCCTCAGTGGCAGGTACGAATCTAAGGGCTGGGTTGGTGTGTGTGGGTATATATGGGACAGGCTGTGGGAATTTGTCTAGTCATCGGTGCGGGGTTTTGTCTGGTCGTCGATGTGGGATTTTGTCTGGTTGGCGTCGCCGGAGCTCCGTGTCTTCCTATAGGTTGGAGAGTGGCGTGTGTCTGTGTTTTTTGTCTCGTTTTCATTGGGGGAATGATCTTCTTACACTTGGTTTAGGATTTTTAATCCTCTATTTGGGCTATTCATTCCCGGGGATAGATCCTTAATATACAAAGCCTCTAATATGGGTAAACGTCGTGGGTCTTTGTTGTGATCTATAATCTCCGTATTCTGGGTTAGGTCTTATCTTCTTAGCTTTGCTTGATGGACTTCGCTATGGTGATTTTTGAAGGCTCCTGAGTTTAGGTGGTATACAGACGACCGCGAGAGCCTCATTGTGGTCATCGCCGATATAGGTAGTAGCATGGGGTTCGCACAGTTCCCATGTTTACACGTGTACCTATATACGACATGAGATTTTTGAAGTTCATCGACGATCTGCCTGATGTTGTTCCTTAGGAGTAGGTTCGAGTTTTTTTTTTTATAGTAAATAATGAAATTAATTTTGGAGCTTGATTCAGTGGGCTTGATGTTTCTCTTTATGATTTGTTGCATCACTCTCTCATCCTCCTTGTAAGCAGAGGAGAAGAAGGATTTGTAGAATATATATTTATAACGTTCTGCGTTGGATTGTCTGGTGCATTTGCTGATTCAATTTCCTCGTACCAATTTTCCATTATTTTCTTGGTCACTTTTTCAATGTCTCTATTGCTAAAACCGTTGTTGATTAGGACTTGTGATGCTCTTTCTAGCTCTAGGTGCACATTTTTCCAGCTACTACAATGGCTAAGGGATCTTCGTACATATGCACTAATTTTTGAGATTTTATACTTTTGTGAGGATTCACTAAGTCCGTTAAGGCAATGTCCGGAGTTACTAGCTTTGGTGTAAACTTAAGTATAAAAATATCCTTCCCCCTGTTTCACGAGGACATCAAGGAAAGGGAGAGCTTCATTTTCATTAAGGATCTATCCCCGGGAATGAATACCCAACTCGAGGACTTAAAAATTCTACCAAGTGTGAGAAGATCATTCCCCAATGAAAACGAGACAAAAAACACAGATACACGCCACCCTCCAACCTACAGGACGACACGGAGCTCTGGCGACGCCAACCAGACAAAATCCCACATCGACGACCAGACAAAATCCCGCACCGACGACTAGACAAATTCCCACAGCCTGTCCCATATATACCCACACACACACCAACCCAGCCCTTAGATTCGTACCTGCCACTGAGGAAGCACCAAGAGGTGTGAAAACGCCTTTTTTTATATATAAAATATGTATGTTATTCCACAGCATGACATACGGAGATTTATTAAGGTTACTGCCTACAGAAGGCAAGATTACTCTAAGAGAGAAAAATACGACAAGAAGCTCTGTCATAACAAGCTTATAAATATAGGATATTATATATATATAATATAGTCAATTATATATATATATATATATATATATATATATATATATACAGTATATATATATATATATATATGAGAGTAATTCGCTGTACTCGGATGGCCGAGTACAGCGGGTTCGAATCCTGCATGCAACGGTCACAAAAAATTATCGGTTTGATGTCGCTGCTATTAGCGAATTACTCTCATATTATATATATATATATATATATATATATATATAAAATAAATATATATATATAACATACATATGTATGTATATATATATATAGCGAGAGAGAGAGAGAGAGAGAGAGAGAGAGAGAGAGAGAGAGAGAGAGAGAGAGAGAGAGAGAGAGAGAGAGAGAGAGAGAGGATATAAGAAAACACATAATGCCGCAGCGATGTGTTGATACTATTTTTACGTGTAATTGTTTATTTTGTACTCTTTTTTCTCGCATTTGTTAGTATTTATTATGTATTTGTCCGTGTATACATCTTTGTTATGTAGGTCTACATTTCTCACATTTATGTGTATCTATGTCGTTTTTCATGTTTTGGTTTTTAGTTTGTGCAATAGGCTTGAAAGTACTGGTCGAAGGAATTTTCTTTCGCTGATATAGTTCGAAGGAATTTTCTTTCGCTGATATAGTTCGAAGGAATTTTCTTTCGCTGATTTAGTTCTACGTTCTACGTCCTTTTAAACTGTTTAATATGTTTCAACTGGTTTATCTATATGTTATAAGAACCCTTTCACGTGAACTATTTTGTTACTCAATGTTATTAGTTTATTTAATTATTCATCTATTAATTTATATATTCATGTATTTATTTATTTGTTTATTTATTCTTACTTCTATTTATTCCATTCTACCTTATGTACTCTACATTATTTTTACTTTTTATTTCATTTGCTTTTAGTTTTATTAGTTTACTATGTACGTATGTACATATGTATATATATATATATTATATACTATATTATATATATATATATATAACATATATATATACTTATATATATATATATACATATAATATATATATATGTAATCATTTGGTAGTTATTTCTCTTCGATGGATCTCATTAACAAAAGATTACAAAGGCAAAGCATGCCGACAGGAGACCTTTTGATCCATATGTAGGTCGGATGCAAAAAAAAAAAAAAAAAAAAAAAAAAAAAAAAAAAAAAAAAAATTCATATTAATAATAAATTAAAACTATAACAATGTAAATAACAATTAAAATACATAAATAAATGCATTGGTATAGTTGAATAACAAACAAACAGGTAAATAGTAAATGATAATGAATTGACATATAACTAATAATATAAATGAAAATCAGACAGACAAATTATAACAAAACAAAAACAAATAATATAACATAAATTATAATAATTACAGCATCTTACTTAGGTATTTATCTAAATGATTCTTAAAGCTTCGAACTGAACTACATTGCACTACCTGTGCAGGAAGTTTATTCCATTCATTAACTACACGGTTGGCAAAGTTGTTTCTACCTACTTCCAAATTGAATCTATTTTCCGGACAGTTTGAGGACCATTGTTTCTTGTCTGATTCTCATTCAATGTGAAAATTTTGTCACTTTTGATGTTGTCAATTCCCTTTAAAATCTTAAAGACCTGTATCAAGTCACCTCTGAGTCTACGCTTTTTTAGGGAAAACAGATTCATGTGCTAAGTCGATTTTCGTATGATTTATTTTTGATATTTGGAATCAGTTTTGTGGCTCGCCGTTGTACTTTTTCCAGTCTGTCAATGTCTTTAATGAGATTCGGTGACCATACGGAAACAGCATATTCCAAATGTGGACGAACTAACGATTTATATAGCTTGTTAATGAGTGATGGACTTTTGAAATCAAAAGAACGCGCAATCAATCCCAGAATCTTATTTGCTTTCTCAGAGGCTGAAATACACTGCTTGGATGATTTGAGGTCGTTACTGATAATTACGCCGAGATCTTTTTCACTATCCACTTTTGTTAACGAATTTCCAAAATAACTTGTAATCGTACTTGCTGTTATTTTTACCTATCGTGCATTACCTTGCATTTAATTGTGTTAAATTTCATTAGCCACTTTTCAGACCATTGCTGTAATTTATCTAAATCTTCTTGAATATCTAATTGGTTTGAGTGATCATTTGCCACTCCGCACAGTTTTGTATCATCAGCAAATTTGGAAACAGTAGATTTTAGTCCATGGTCTATATCATTTATATATACTATGTATAGAAGTGGCCCAAGAACGGAACCCTGAGGAACTCCACTTGCAACACTTTTCCATCCAGAAGTTTTTCCATTTAAAACAACTCTGTTTTCGACCCTTTAACCAATTACTAGTCCAACCTAATAGGCTACCACTTATTCCATGCAAAGCTAATTTAGTAAGTAGTCTTTCGTGTGGGACGGTATCAAAAGCTTTTGCAAAGTCTAGATATATTAAATCTATATTGTTTCTTTTGTCATAATTCGAGACAACTGTGTTGTAGACTTCGAGTAAGTTAGTCACGCAAGAACGTTTCCGTCTGAAACCATGTTGGCTATTCATTTATCAAACGGTTACTTTTACTAAATGATATTCGATAGCATCTCTGATGATAGTTTCCATTATTTTTCCTACAATCGAAGTCAAACTAATAGGCCTATAGTTATTTGGCTTCTTTTTGTCACCCTTTTTGAAGATGAGGGGTAACGTTAGCTAACTTCATTTCTCATGGGACATCTCCGGATATGGTCGATTTATTTTTAGATATTTTCTAACGGAACAACAGTCCTTTTTCATTCCTTTAAGATTCTTGGATGCCAACCGTCAGGCCCTGGTGTTTTATTAGCTTTGAGTTTGTCTATACACCTTTTAATTGTTTCTTTTGTTATATTTACCGTAGGAGTAAGTTTACCCCAGACTTTTCACAGGTTTCAGTTTGGAATTCACTTTGAGGTGTTTCGTTTACGAATACCGAGCTAAAATAATTGTTTAAGAGTGTACACATTCCTTCATTTGAATATTTCAAGTTGACCGTCAGCAGAATAATAGTGGACCAATGTGATTCCTAACAACCTTTTTATCTCCTAATGTAACTATAGGTTTCTTTGGGATTCTCTTTGGATTTCTCAGCGATGTTCATTTCGTATTGTCGTTTTATTTTTATTATTTTATTTTTTTAAAATCTCTCTGTATTTATACATAACTTTCCATAGTCATTAGATGCACCCGAGCACTTATATTTCTTATAAGCCTGTCTCTTTTTAGCAATACTTTTTTCAGTTTCTTTGTCGAGCCACTTTGGGCGAGCCTGATTTGGGGGACGTCTGTCCTTAAAAGGAATGTAAGTTTGAATCATCTTAGTGAGCGTATTTTGAAATATTTCCCACATCTGATCTACAGGCCTTTCGTTTAATTTTTCCTCCCAATCTGTAAGCTGAAGCTCCTGACGTAGTTCTATGAACTGAGCTTTACTGAAATCGGGTATTTTAGAAGCACAAGTATCTATTCTAAAATTGTTTAGGAGTTTGAATCTGACTAAGTTGTGATCGCTATTTGCAACAGATTCACCGACTTCTACATCAGTTGCCATGCTTTCGCGGCTAGTGATCAATAAATCGAGTAAGTTTCCATATCTTGTGGGCTCTTTTACATGCTGAATTAAGTAATTGTCACCAAGAAAATCAATCAAGCGACTACCTATATGGCCATGTTCAAGGGTCATCCAATCAATGTCAGGTAAAATTGAAATCACCATTATCAATAAATCCCGGTTGCAGAAACTAGACAGTTCTAGAAATAACAGTTTGTCGTCTGCTAATGATAATGTCTTTGGCCTATATATTACACCTATATTCATTTTTTGTCCATTTGTTTGGGTTAACTCAACCCACAAACAGTCAAATGCATCCTGTTTAACTTTCACTAAAACACAAGCATGGACATTGTTTTTAACGTACAACAGAACACCCCAACCTTTCTTGTGGTTTCTATCCTGAAGAAAGTGTTTAAATCCCGCAATATTAAATTCAGCTTCGAACTCTGTACCATTTAACCATGTCTCGGTTATTCCTATCATATCGTGATTTTCGCTTTTGACATTCGCCTGTATTTCTTGAAATTTGTAACTAATACTACGAGCATTAAAGTACATAGTTTTAAGAAACTCCTGATTATTTCTTTTTGACAAATATTGAGATTCAATATCATGTCTGATATTATCATGATGATGTTTATTTATGCCTAGCTCTATATTATTATTTTTTTGTCCTTAATTGACATTCAATGCCGCATTAACATTTCTCCTATCAAAATTAACATTTCCCCCATCACGGACATCTGGTCGATTACGGTCATCCGATCTTTTTTGTACATTTTGTCCCCCTACGTCACCGTGATTCACGCCGGCCTCCCGTCGTTCAGTGACAATATGTCCGGCATCCCTTTCCAAAAATTATATGAGTGAAGAAAGACTAGTAAAAGAGGTATGGGAGACAGATGTGGAGGGAGTGAACATGAGGAGACGTCCTAGGATGAGGTGGATGGATGGGGTGAAGGGGGCTTTGGGGAAGGGGAATGTCTGTTGAGGAAGGACGGGAGAGGACAGAAGACAGGGGTGAATAAAGAATGGTTGTATATGGATGATGTTGTGATGCATGAGGTGGAATGGGGGTGGGGATGGGGATTAGGTAGTATGTGTGAGCAAAATTTGACGCAGCCCTAAGGGATTTCTCCCCGTCTTCTCTTTTTATGCATGGGGTGATGGAGAGGGGGGGTCGCCGATTTAATGAAGCGGCCATACTGTGGATGTGCTGTGTCTTGCGACACTGCTTCTGACCCAGGGCAGTGGACAAGGTGCAGGGATGACCCATCATCCAGGAGGTGCTAAGAGAGAGGGTGGAGGGGTGTGGAGTGTATTCAGGGATGGAATGAGTGGGAATGATCTTATGCCTTTTCCTTTTTGGCTACCTCCCTTGTAAGGGGGGAAAAGTCTTGGTATATATATATGTATGTATGTATGTATGTATATATATATATATATATATGTATGTATATATATATGTATATATATATATATATGCATAGATATGTATATACATAATTATACATATCTATGTATCTATATATGCTTATATATATAATATATATAATATATATACATATATATATATATATATATATATATATATATATATATATAGATATACATAGATATATATATATATATATATATATATATATATATATATATTCTCTCAGGAAGGCTTGGTTAAAAGCAACTGTAAGTTCAGCGCTGATGAGTTTCTTCTTCAGAGTTTCCAACTTCCATATATATATATGTATATACATATATATATATATACATATATATATAAATATATATGTATATTATATATATATATATATATATATATATATATATATATATATATCATTAAAAGTGATGGCTAGTTGTGCATTAATTACTTTCTTAAAGGTATTTTCCATATATCTTATTATAGATTTGTGTTCCTTAGAAAGGAAATTTATGACTTGGCTCTATGTAGTC
Source organism: Oratosquilla oratoria (assembly GCF_046742065.1). Taxonomy (NCBI): domain Eukaryota; kingdom Metazoa; phylum Arthropoda; class Malacostraca; order Stomatopoda; family Squillidae; genus Oratosquilla; species Oratosquilla oratoria. Next base: position 60,718 of record NW_027467532.1, read on the forward strand.
ATATTAACTAGATCGTGGTTTCGGGTTCAAGACTCTTCTTCAATAGCTATAGGGATGTTCTTTCTTATCAGGATAAGAATTAATGCGATGAGTCTAGTTAAACTGCTAAAACTTAGCAATTTAACTAGACTCATCGGATTAATTCTTATCCTGATAAGTAAGATAGTCATATTCATGTTGTTCTCAAATGAAGATTCATTTGAGAACAACATGAATATGAGTATGGGAATGTATAAATTAGATAACTTTGTAGCATACAAAATTGTTGACAGTAGCCGGGTCAGCCGTCCGGTAGTGCTGAGAGAGTGAGGTCACTATTGGACCTGTTCTAATTCCCCCCCCCCTAATGTATATATAATGTCAGTGCTAACTTACTCTGTACCTTTGAAAATGTCTTAAATAGATGAAAACGTTCGGTCACCTTTCATTTTATTTTTCAAGTGGTTTTATTACACATTTTGTGAATCACGTGTTTTTGCGATTTATTCGCATATATATACTGTATATATATATATATATATATATATATATATATACATATATATTTATATGTATATATATATATATACATATATATATATATATATATATATATATATATATATATATGCATATACACCTATATTATTTTTAATTAATGACAATTCGTACCCGAGTAGGAAACGAGATTCATGTCCACGCAAATGTGCATTATGTTGTTATAGATAAAACGAAACAAAACATAAAATGTCATTGAGTGCGAGGATGAAAGTATGTTAGTAATTACATTATTACGATCCAGAGTAGCGAAGTCTGTGTTTATTCTGGTTGCCTTTAGGCGATTCAGTCCAGTTGGAGGAATTCTCTTGATGCCCAAAGGTTCAAGGTTAACCATCCTAGTTGACTGATTATTTTTCCGTATCTAATTTCCGGAAATAGTTTAATTCAATTGGTTGGTGGATGTTGGTGCTATCCTCAAATGGTAAAGGTTGAGGCAATGATTGACTTTAGAAGGAACACAACAACAAAAACAATAACAACGCCGAAGCGTGCTTTGATGAAAGTAAAGAGAATGAATCAGTGACCAGTGACTAAAGTTGATGTGGGTTGTGTTACAGCGCACGGTGCTAGACGTATAATTAACACCACTAAGTCATAAGTAGAAATTGTTGGTCGAGAGAAATTATGAAAATTACCGCGTGATCAGGCATTCTTTGCCCGGCACTGTACATTCTTAATGTGTCTAGGCAGTCTCGTGGAGTGACTGATTGACACAAAGAACGCTCTGAGAATTTACCTCTGTATAAGTCACAAAGCTTGATGATAAACGTACCAATCTCTAAGGCACACTAGCGCTGCTGCCTTCGCCCGTCTTCGTCGTTCAACGGCCCAGGACCTAAGTAACGTTTGGATCTGGCGCTGAGGGACGAAAAGAGGAGAACACGGTCGATGTGTAGTGATACAGGCCAAGGAGCGTGGCACGCACCACCGCCACGGCAAGCTTGGGCAACCATTACTGTCTCAGCATGCTCAGTCATAAACGCCATTGGTTGCTGGTCTGGGTTGCCACATTTGACAAACTGGCCATAAACAGGGGTCAAGGGAGGGTAAGTAGCACTAGGGGTGGATAGAGCGAAATCTGGTGGTTTGCTGCATTTTTTCAAGTTTGCCTTCCTGAGCACGTACTACTCACCTTGACCAAGCCTGTGCACAGTCAAAAGCGGAGGACGCAAGCAAGCAAAAACTCCAGCTGAAAGGTCAGTCTGGTCCAGCAGGCACACAAAGATTGAAACATCAGCCGTTC
>NW_027467532.1:82500-85000 GCF_046742065.1 Oratosquilla oratoria
ATTTATTTTTTCGTTATATGATTGCGATTATGTCTAGTTTCAGACACTGATTCAAGTCTGTACTACCCCAATATGTATTTTTTCAACATCCTAATAGGTCCACAAATTCCTAAACCTAGATTTGTTAAACTAATAGTATAAACCCCCTTTGACTGCCAGTGATTTCTCTTCATTGACGGAAGTCAGAGAAGAGATCTTGAGTCACTTTCGAAGGCAAAAGTGTTTTTTTCTTGAAGATATGGCAATTTTTTTTTATTTTTCTTGAAGATGCTAATTTTCATCGACATATTTTCTTGGGATGAAAACCAGACCTCTTGGATAACAGCTCACCTGTTGGTCCTTGGTAACCTCAAAAACACATTCCAATGCTGCATAAATAATCTCAACAGGATCCAGAACCCCCTCTATATCTTCAGCTATCTTCCTGATGACTGCTCGACCGACCCTCACATTCTTAGAATAATGCTTTAACTCACATCTGCCCCCCAAAGTGCTGGCGTCCATACAGCAGAGATCCCTGGCTACCTGGTTCAGTGTTTACAGTCAAGGAAACAAGTTGGACAGTCGCAAAGCCAGCGGGGAGGACGCAACCAAAACCCGGTGAGTCCGACCTCTGATTCACATGAAATTTGAGCAGAGGGAGAGGGGAAGGTGGTCGTGGTGAGGAGTCTATATCAGGAGGTGCTGAGTAGCTGGGACTGAAGTCATCATATTTGTTCTATACATCCTCTTTTTTTTTTTTTTTCTTAATTACTGTTGGATCAGGTACTGGGCAACCACTGCAGGGAATCGGGGAGAAGTATGGGACTCGAACCCGCGATTAGGGAATGCGAGACTTGCACGATTTCAATTGGGTCATCCGATGACAAAAGTGAAGGGCTTTAGTAGAAAAGTAAGGGGTAACATATATGTGATAATTCAAATTTTGACTCGGTTTGTGATTCACCATGGTCTTGGATCACGCGTTGGACTCATGATCGACATTTATTACCCTACTGGATGAGAGCTCAGAGCTCATATATGGTTCGATTACTGTAACCTTACACGCACATAGACACTCACAAACGCGCGCGCGCACGTACAACTACTTGCCTAACAGAGCTGGCGTGCTGACTCGCAATACAGCAATTCTGAAGTTTTCAGGCCTAAGCGAGACTAGAACTCGGATCGCTGAATGAGCTGTCGAGTGCGTTATCACCTCACCATCGTGTGTGTGTGTGTGTGTGTATGTGTGTGTGTGTGTGTGTGTGTGTGTGTGTGTGTGTGTGTGTGTGTGTGTGTGTGTGTGTGTGTGTGTGTGCGTGCGTGCGTGCGTGTGTGTGTGTGTGTGTGTGTGTTTGTGTGTGTGCGTGTCTGCGTGTGTGTGCTTGTGTGTGTGTGTCTGTGTGTGTGCGTGTATGTGTGTTTGTGTGTGTGCTTGTGTGTGTGTGTATGTGTGTGCGCTCGTATGTATATATATATATATATATATATATGTGTGTGTGTGTGTGTGTGTGTGTGTGTGTGTGTGTGTGTGTGTGTGTGTGTGTGTGTGTGTGTGTGTGTGTGTGTGTGTGTGTGTGTGTGTGTGTGTGTATGTGTGAGTGAGTGTGTGTGTTTGTATTCACCTTGGCCTTTGGATCAAGTGCTGGACCCGTGATCGACAGCTATTTCCCTCCCGGGAGTGAACTCAGAGCTCGTATGACCGATCTATGGGTAATGCTGTGATCTCACACACACACACCCCAACTCCCCGCCCACGACGAGAGTTGGAGTAACGACTCGAAGCGCAGTGATACTGAAATTATTTCAGCCCTGGGCAGGATTCGAACCCGGATCGCCGTAGTGACAGTCGGAGACTCTACCAACCACGCCAACGAGTGTGTGTGTGTGTGTGTGTGTGTGTGTGTGTGTGTGTGTGTGTGTGTGTGTGTGTGTGTGTGTGTGTGTGTGTGTGTGTGACTGTATGCGGGCGCGCGCGCGTTTGCGTGCGTATGTGTGTATGTTCATGGGTGTGTATGTATGTATATACATGTGTGTGTGTATGTGCATGTGTGTGTGTGTGTGTGTGTGTGTGTGTGTGTGTGTGTGTGTGTGTGTGTGTGTGTGTGTGTGTGTGTGTGTGTGTGTGTGTGTGTGTGTGTGTGTGTGTGTGTGTGTGTGTGTGTGTGTGTGTGTGTGTGTGTGTGTGTGTGTGTGTGTGTACATGAATCTGTCTTTCTGTCTTTCACTAATCGAAATATACCCTCCATGGTAGAAACTTATGATGTAATGTACGGAATAAAAACTCCAAACGAATCACATTTATTTTTCGCAAAATTTCTTGACATAAAATTTAACGACACAAGAATCATCTCATTTCCCCGTCATCATGCAAGGCTACACTTTCACTTAATAGAGTTATTTTTCTCTCAGAAGTGTTCTTCATTTGGTGATGATAACAAAAGAACATCTGAGCATGTGAACAGCTCTAGGAGAACACAGACCGTCAAGAGTTTGCCCAATATGTTCACCGCCATCT
>NW_027467532.1:90000-102500 GCF_046742065.1 Oratosquilla oratoria
TGCTCGAGTTGTTTTTATATTGTCTTTGGTAGGATGTTTTGTGTGATGTGATATGAGATGTTAGTGGATTCCTGGGTTCTTGCATAAAATTGTTTTTATCATTTTCATGCGCTACTCCGAGGGAAGTATTATATTTTGGTTTTCGAATAAGGAAACTAGAATATAGAAAAGAGTCTTAATTAATGCAATCTGATTCATGCCAACAGTCAGACATTTGAACCAAAGGAGATCAAATGTTGGTACATTGGACTGTAAATGCCCGATTATTACTGTTCCTTTGCATTTGCATTTATACAAAAGTCATTATATTCATTCACTTTTTCTATACCTATAAAGCAAAATGATTTTAAGTCTTACCTTCTGACAGATTCAGGAATGATAAAAGTTTTTTTCGAGAAGAAGGAAAATCCTTGAGGGCTGTACTAGGACTATCCATGCAATAGTTATGTACTTATGTACAATGAAAGTCGCTAACAATTCAGAACGACTTTGATATAATGAAAAAGTAATAAAAACTACAAACCTCGATGCAAAACCCATTCAGGTGCAGTACTAAGAGCAGCAGTAAAACGGGCAGTAGCGGCATCACAACAGGAAGCGACAACGAAACCAACATTCACATCAGCAGGAATCCCGCAATAAAAGCGGTAGAGACAGGGACCCAGCAGACAGCGCAACATAAGCGGAGGAAGCGTCGTGACTTTAAACAGACGCTCGAACTCCGTTCGACAAATGTGGAGTTCTTCTTTTGTCCTACTGTCATTCTTCACGCATCAACTGTATTCTTTTGTTCTATTCTTGTGTGTGTGTGTGTGTGTGTGTGTGTGTGTGTGTGTGTGTGTGTGTGTGTGTGTGTGTGTGTGTGTGTGTGTATGTGTGTGTGTGTGTTTTCAACATAAGGAAAAACGCAAGCTACTGATCAAAGTCACTAATTTTGTTGAAGTCTTGTTGTCTTGAGGTAAGAGTTTCTTATCTCTGTCTTCATTACCATAAGCATTGCTATTCCCTCTCCTCTCTCAGACAAATTCCTTTGCTAACACCTTCTTGTTTTTGTGGTTTTATCTGCCACTGTTGTATCTGATTACGATATCGATGCTAATGATATTGTGTTGATGATGATGATGATAATAAGTATGATGAGAATGATGATGCTATGATGAAGACGATGACGACGAAGACGACAATACTGAAGACGGTGACGAGGGGGACAACAAAAACGAAGACTACGACGACGAGGAGGACAATGACAACGAGCACCACGAAGATGACAACAGACACGATGGTACCAGTTGGTACAAAAGACGACCTAACAATTCTGGTGGTGTCGATGTTGTCATTATTCTTATTGATGTTATGATCATTCCATCGCTTGCCATCTCCTGTAGTGACGTCAGCAGTGGAAATGGCGACGACAAAAACACGTCACCTTCCACGTACTACCATTCCATTTCTGTCGAAATCCTTTTGTAATAGAAACGATTAAGATACTTCTTGCAATAACGGAAGAACTCTGGAAGAGCAACAACCCTGGTTTTTCTACTTGAGACTAACGAAGTGGTTCCGGTTATAGTGATCCTACGAGATGGAAACAACCTCTCCACTGCTCGTTTTTAGACCCAATCAACCCCCACCTCAATCTGGATGTGCAGCCCCGGAGGGCTGACACACGGTCTCCGGACCTAGACTAAGACCAGTTTATTAGCTATGACTGTGGTTCCTTCTCTTCTCCACATAAGGAGGTACGACAACTGGTGACTGATCTTCTCATCTTACAACAGACCGGCGTTGTATAGACAGACCCACATCACACGTTTCGTGTTGGGGAGATCTGTTAGAGAGACCGGGGTCTTCCTTGCTGCTGATTTGGGGCTTTAGGTTTCTAGGCAATGAAATTCGGGCAGTAATTTTTATTCCTTTTTTATACACGCATGCGCGTGCACACACACGCACACACACACACACACACACACACACACACACACACACACACACACACACACACACACACACACACACACACACACACACACACACACACACGGCTCGGTGGCGGATTGGTAAGGCACTGGCCTCACAAGCCGGAGAACCGGGGTTCGATTCCCCGGCCGGGCGGAGATAAGTTGGGTTTGTCTCCTATCACGTATAGCCCCTGTTCACCTAGCAGTGAGTAGGTACGGGATGTTAGTCAAGGAGTTGTGACCTTGCTGTCCCGGTGTGTGGTGTGTGAGTGGTCTCAGACCTACCCAGAGATCGGCAAATAATGAGCTCTGAGCTCACTGCCGTAGGGTGGTGTCTGGCTGTCTCGAACAGAGGCTGCAGCAGATCCGAGGTGAATACACATACACACACACACACACACACACACACACACACACACACACACACACACACACACACACACACGTACAAACACACACATACACACACACACACACACATGCGTAGAACAGGTGTTCACTCTACAATTGTTAATTATTATATAGAAAATATTGAATGGTGACTATTAACTATTCATTATTCATTATTCACAATTAGTTATCAAATATCAATGATCAATTGTCAATTCTTAATTACACATTATTAATTACGAATGTTTAATAAATAGTTATTAATGGTTAACAACTATCACTTATCAATCATCGATAACACAAAATATAATCAATCATTAATTATTCGTTTAATGATTGATAAATTATCAATGATTAATAATGAATTGCTCATTATTCATTATTAATTATTTATCATCAGTTATCAATTATCAGTTCTTAATAATTAATTATTAAAGTTTATTAAAGGAAGTAACTATTAATCATATATTTAATGATTGACAATTAATGATTAATGATTAGTTACATGTTAGCTACTATTCTGATCATTGACAATTAATTATTAATGATTAATCATATAAGTTATTGTTTGCTAATTATCAATCATTAATTATCAGTAATTATCTATTACCCAACTTACATTCGCTGTGTCCGGTTCAACTATGATCTAGGTTCGTGAGTTTGAGGACTCTGGTCTTATTCCAGAGGCTATCAGTGAATGCCTGTTGCCCCAATCTAGCCATGTCTGTGTGTGTGTGGGGGTGGGGGGCAAAGATGAGGGCCTCCTGCCGTAATATTTTCATTTTAATCTTTTCGTGTCTAGAGTTTCCCTCGTAGATGAATAAAATCGCCTGACTTTAGACAGAATAAAAATTGTAAAGGAGAGAGAGAGAGAGAGAGAGAGAGAGAGAGAGAGAGAGTGTGAGAGAGAGAGAGAGAGAGAGAGAGAGAGAGAGAGAGAGAGAGAGAGAGAGAGAGAGAGAGAGAGAGAGAGAGAGAGAGAGAGAGAGAGAGAGAGAGAGAGAGAGAGAGAGAGACAGAGAGAGAAAGAGATGAGTATAGCAATGGAGCCTTGACTCAATATTATCATACTACTCTCCACTCCTGGCCTTGATCAGAGCAAAATCTTTAAAGAGTAACATAGACCCAAAGAGATTAACTAGTTCAGGATTTGTTCAGAGTCTGCATGATTCACACACAAACTATCCGTCACTCAGTTGTTAGTCCGAGGATCGACTGCAGTATAATGCCACACGCGATTCTTACTTTGAGAACAACCATCAACTGAATAAAATCACATGGCATTCACCAAAGGAAAATAAATACATTATCTAAAGCAGCGCTATATTAGAGTATATGAACCCAATCTTCTTAATCGGTTGTTGAACAGGAATGTATCTGAGAAGGAGGAAGTGCTTCAGTCGTGGGTGGTGAGGGGGGGGGGTTGAGGTAGGGAGGAGAAGGAGGATAGATAGCGTGAGTGGAGAGGGAGGGAAGGGGAAGGGGGAGAGGGGGCAGGGGAGGGGGGAAGGGGGAGGGGAGGGGCAGTGAGAGGGCAGCGGAGGGTATTTACAAGGCACCAAGACAAAGGCTGTGCCACCATCCATATGAGATTAGACAAAAGGACCTTTCTTGCTCCTGGCACTCGCTGTAATAAGTCTCCACGTCTGAGCGACTTTTTATGGCACTCATTGCACGCTGAGGCCGCCTTGTATTATTTATCGCCCTAATGGAAATAAAATTTGCATATTTAATTGCATTCCGTATCTCATCGCGGCGGAGTTGGGCAAGAAAAATACGGGACGCTGCCTCCGTCGACGTCCTGGAGGCCTCCTGTGAGCCTGGCTCAGGAGATGAAAAGGGTCGGAGGAGGAGGAGGAGGAGGAGGAGGAGGAGGAGGAGGAGGAGGAGGAGGAGGAGGAGGAGGAGGAGGAGGAGGAGGAGGAGGAGGAGGAGGAGGAGGAGGAGGAGGAGGAGGAGGAGGAGGAGAGGGATGGAGGAGAGGGTAGAAATGAGGACGGGAAGGCTGAGAGAAGTAGGTGACAACAGAAACAAGAGATAAGAAAGTTGAGGATTAAAAAAATGCATGTTTTGATCAATCTCCCCCTTGTCGGCAAATTGAACAAATGAACAATGGTCGAAGACTAACCGAAAAGGGTTTGAAAACCTCCGGCTATGTAGGATTTCTTTCTCGGTTGAATAAAACCACATGACACCAGTTTAAACCGAAATATGACTAATATCGGGAGATGATGTGTCCGGCCTATGTGATAATCGAGAGAAAATTTCGTAAAAGACAGAAGGTACGAGTAGGAAGAAAACTATGACCGTGGGAAGAAAACTATGACCGTGGGAAGAAAATTACAACCGTGGGAAGAAAAGGAAACCAAAGGTGAAAAAGAAAGATGGTCGTGTGGGTTCAGTACTTTGAATACGGTGAAAAACGTTACCAACTTTAGTCTGGTTAAAGGGAATTGATCTTTACGCACCTGGCGGGAAGAGCATCAACCGAAGAGGTTTTAAAGTATCAGGACCTCCTTCAGATAGGTCCTTCCTCTCTCCCACCCCTCCACCTCTTCAGGTACATAATAGCGTGGGCACCTAATCACAACTGAATACTTATAATCCGTCACCATTTGGAGGAGTTAAACTATAGATAGTTTGCTGGAGTTCAACTTAATTTTGGAGTCAGGGTGAGAAGGAGTAGAGGGTGAGGAACCTACTCTAGGGTGCGTTGTGTAGCTGCAGCCAAAGCCTTCACCTTTGCCCTGTGACGAGCTTTAAAGACTGTTGGGTCAGGTAACAATAGTCAATGCTGGACATTGGGGGAGAGTACGGATTCGAACCCACAACTAAGGAAACGGAAGACCAGAGGAAGGCGTGGATGCTCCATTAATCAACTCGGTCGGGGAAGGCTGTTTCCACCACCAAATAGTATCATGTATGGTAGAAAATAACTAGATAAATAGATAAATTGATAGGTAAATCAATCAATCAATCAGTCAATTAGTCAGCCACTCAATCAACCAACCAGTCAGTCAATCAATCAACCAACCAACCAGTCAATCAATCAATCGATCAATCAACCAGTCAATCAATCAATCGATCAATCAATCAATCAATCAATCAATCAATCAATCAATCAGCCACTCAACCAACCAGTCAGTCAGTCAGTCAGTCAGTCAGTCAGTCAATCAGTCAGTCAGTCAGTCAGTCAGTCAGTCAGTCAGTTTAATTTATCAAGCAAACCAGGCCATCAAACAATCCATCAATCAGTCCATAAAGCTATCAATCAATCAATCAATCAGTCAATCCGTCAAATCTTCAAACAATCAGTCCATCAAGTCATCAATCAACCAACCAGTCCATCAAGCCATCAGTTAACCAATCAGTCAGTCAGTCAGTCAGTCAGTCAGTCAGTCAGTCAGTCAGTCAGTCAGTCAGTCAGTCAGTCAGTCAGTCAGTCAGTTAGTCTATTCAGTTAGTTAGTCTAGTCAGTCAATCAGTCAATCAACCTATCAAAAAAATAAATGAATAAACAAATAAATAGACAAATAGACATAATATGTAAATAACTCAATTGATAGAGATACAGGAAATGAACGTCAGTGAATAGGTAATACAAATGAATTAGTAAATAGATAGATAAATATATAAACTAACAAGTAAACAAATAAATAAGTAGATAAGTAAATGAATGAACAGGTGCATAGAGAGAAATGAAAGAAATCGAAAAGTTTTTGTGTGGGAGGTACGAACATCTACGAGACTACATTGGAAGGCATATGATTTTAAAAAAGGACTGCCATACAGTGCTTAAGTCTGACTGTCGCTGCGATGTGCTATTCATCTCTCTGGCACCTTTTTAAGGGCAAAAGGATTGACCCTCACAGGATAGCTCGACATATTCTCAACTTCACAGATTCGTATTTTAGAAATCTGTTTTCAGACAAATTCCAGACGAGTTTGGGTACTTAAAGAACAAGACATGGTCTCTGTAGACCGAATCGTCATCCTAACTGAAGAGAATCTTTTGGCGTAAGGTGGAACAGGAATTCATAAGGGACGTTCCTGCACTGAGGAGACCAAACCAACGATCCATTAGCGTGTCTGATTCCGACGGCGGAGAGGCGGAGAGTTGGGGGTTGTTCCTGCCGGGTGACGTAATGGGGCACGCGCAATAAGAAATATTGAAGATGGAAAGAGGCAGAGGGGAATATAAGAGACGACATTTGACGGGAACGAAGAGAAATGGCGGGAGAAGGAAAACGGACATCGGAAATCAACAAAGGAAAGGGAGAAACTGGAGATAAATGAGCGAGTGCAGAGGGAATGGGAGGACTGGATTAAACCGTTCAACAGAGCGACGTACTTGGAGAAATTCATTTTGGTTAAGGACACGTCATCTTATGCAGCTGATGCTTTGTACTTTTTCCTGAAGAAGGAGCAGGTCGATCACAACTCTTTCAGGAAGGAACTTGGCCTTATTTGATGCAAAGAATCTCCTGCCCTTTAGCCAATAATGAACAAAGACGACATCGAAAGTGATGAGGAAAATATATGAATGCTGTATACAAGACGTAGTCAGGTTAAGTTCATCCTAAATTAGATAATTTACTTTTAACTATGAACTCTGGGGGAAAGGGGTGGTAAACATTCATTCTTATTTAGGATAGTCAAAGGTCGCACGAGCCAACAAGAGAGACTGGTCAGCTGTTCTAGGAGACAAAGAAAGATTACAAATAGATAAATGAATGAAAATGAATAGATGAATAGATAATTAGAGAAGCTGATGGTTTTGGTCGCAGTTAAGCGCCTACTGGTTGATGGTGAGCATGCGGAGGGGATCAATGACCAAGTTTAGCCCATGAAAACGTTTTGAGACCAACTATTGCCACTGTTGTGACTCTTTACAGCTAATGCCCAGGGAAAACGGAAAAATGCCAGTTCTAGACCCAGCTGTCGTCAGTCATACAATCGTAATAACTTATTTTCACTTGTGCGGTCTTCAATTATCTTATTGTCGTAAACAAATAGAAAACGCATAAATATTTGTTATGGTTATTCTATTCGGTTATACGCGTGGAGAAATATACAATGTCAGTGTCATCTTAAGTTATTATGTGAACGATATGGCGTCTCCAAAGGGATAACACAAATATCTTTGTATCACCCTTCCACTGACTCTATAAAACTTGTTTGTGGGCAAGAAGAACTTTGAAACACAAAATATGGAATTTTTCATCTGAGGTGTCTCAAGAGGGAGAGAAAAGAAGAAGAAGAAGAAGAAGAAGAAGAAGAAGAAGAAGAAGAAGAAGAAGAAAAAGAAGAAGAAGAAATAAGTTTCCAACACTAGCTCGTTTGACATTCTCCGTTTGAGCTGTTTTGTTTCTTTCCTCACCAGCGATGCTTTTACTCACAAACACTTCTTGATTGCTACGATGGTAAAACCATAAGCTCCATTTTGTATGACTAAACTGGTCATTTAATCGTTTATTTTGAGACCCATGTATCTAGTTCCGAATGGAGCTCTGCCATTGTGGTAGTTAATATGTTTAAAAGCTGTTTAATAGGGTTTCATTAATCTTCAGTTAATACAGCGTTGAACGATACAGCCCTCAATAGACACGACACCACGTGTCTGATGGTTCTTCTTCGTTGCGAGCTTCACACGACAAAACCTTTGTTCCTACAATCGTTATCTAGATGTCGAGAACGGGGTTAAAGTAGTTGGGGTAAACATACATTTAAAAAGGAAATAGAAATACCCATTTAGTTAAAAAAAAAAAAAACTAATGAATTAAACTAACACCAAGTTTGACGTAAGAAGACTTTGTATGGAATTTGTATGGATTTAGAAAGTATATAATGCATGGTAAAGAAGTGAGTTAAGTATATTTAGTGTATAAAAATAATAATGATATGTGAAATAGTAAGTGAAGTGATAGGTAAACGTGTAGTGGAGTGGAAGGAGGTTTCTTCAAGGATAATGTGGATGAAGGTGAAACTGGGAAAGAAGATGTAAGTTTTTGTAAGTGCATATGGGCCTGGTAGTGAGATGAGTGTAGAGGAAAGGGAGGGTTTTTAGATAGATTTAAATTAGCGCATAGAGGGGTTAGGGAGGAACGTCAATGTGGTAGTATTGGGAGACCTTAATGCTAGGGTAGGAAATGAACCAATGGACGGAGTGGTTGGGAAATGTGGAGTTCCAGGAAAGAATCGTAGTGGAGAGTTGATGGTGGAGATGTGTCTAGAAAGAGAGTTGGTGAGAACAAATACAGTGTTTCGGAAGAAAGTCAAATATAAGTACACATGGGAGAGTGATGTACATGTGCTAAGGAGAGAGAGTGGGGGAATATCAGATAATTTTTTGGTGAAAGGTAAGTTGAGAGTGGAGGATAGATGGAGAAAGAGGAAAAGGACAAAAGGTAGGGAGGTGCTTAGAGTGAACTCTTTAAATGAAAATGAAAAGGAGAAGGAGTACAAAAAGAAGCTGAGGGAGGTGTGGGAGGGAGTGAAGGAGGAATGGGAATGGTTCAAGGAGGGAGTCACAAAGTGAGCAAAGATGGTGTGTGGAACAAGAAGGACGGGAGGAAATAGAAGGAAGGGTAGTGAGTGGTGGGATGAGGAAACAAAGAAGGTTGTAAAAGCGAAGAAGCGAGTTTTCACAGATTGGTCACAAAATAAGTCGAGGGAGTCATATGAGAGATACAAAGAAAAGAGAAATAAAGCACAAGGTAAAGGAGACAAAGAGGAGAGCACATGTGAAATGGGGTAAAAGTATGACAGAAAATTTTGAAATAAAAAGATGCTTTGGAAAGAAATTAAGAGAGGAAGAGGAGGCGAATCAAGTAGAGGAGAAAAGGTAAAAGGTGCAGATGGAAGGATGGTAATGGAAGACAAGGCAGTAAGGGGAAGGTGGGCAGAGTATTTTAGGGAGTTGTTAAATGTGAAGGAGGATAGGGAGGGAAAGATAGTTGCAGTGGGAAGTGCTATGAAAATGAGAGTGATGAACGAGGAAAATGGAGGAGAAATAAGGAAAGATGAAGTGAAGGCAGTTGTTAAGATGATGAGAGCAGGTAAGGCACCTGGTCTGGATGGATGCCATGCAGAATGTCTAAAAAAGGAGGTACAGTGATGGTGGACTGGCTGGTGAGGTTATCTAATGTTTGTTTAAGATAGGGTAGAGTTCCGGAGGACTGGAGGAGTGCCTGTATAGTTCCACCTTACAAGGGAAAAGGGGACAAGTGTGCGTGTAGTAGTTGCAGAGGGATTAGCTTGTTAAGTGTAGTTGGGAAGGCTTATGGGAGGGTCTTCATTGAGATGATTAGGAGAGGAACAGTGTGGATTTAGGACAGGTAGAGGTTGCGTAGATCAGATTTTTGTGGTAAGACAGATATGTGAGAAAGCTATAGGAAAAGATAAGGATGTTTTTTGGGCTTTTATGGATCTGGAAAAGGCTTGTGATAGGGTAGACAGGAAGGCACTGTGGGAGGTATTGCAGATATATGGGGTAGGAGGAAAGCTTCTAGGAGCTGTCAAGAGTTTTTACGAAAGTAGTAGAGCATGTGTCAGGATTAGAAATGGAGAGAGTGAGTGGTTCGAGGTAAAGGTGGGACTTCGTCAAGGATGCGTTATGTCGCCCTGGCTGTTCAACTTATACATGGATGGGGTTGTGCGAGAGGTAAATGCAAGGGTGGTGGGTCAGGGATTGGAAATGTTTAAAGAAAATAGAGAAAAGTGGGAGGTGAGCCAGGTGTTGTTTGCGGATGACACTGCGCTTGTAGCAGGATCAGAGGAGGGATTGAGGAAGTTGGTGACAGAGTTCGGGAGAGTGTGTGAAAGAAGAAAGTTAAAGATAAGTGTAAGTAATAAATGTAAGGTGATGAGATGTACAAGGGGTGAAAGTGGCAGCAGACTGGAAGTGAGCATTAAGGGAGAGCGACTGGAGGAAGTGGATAGTTTTAGATACTTGGATACGAATCTGGCAGGAAAGGGTGGAGTGGAGGTTGAGGTAGAATGTAGATTGAGAAAAGAGAGTAAATGCATTGTTGGATTAAAAAGCGTAATGAGAAATAGACATTTGGGAATGGATGCTAAGAAGAGATTGTGTGAAGGAGTGATCGTGCCAACAGCACTGTATGGGGTAGAAACATGGAACATAAGAGAAGAAGAGAGGAGTTTGAATGTGTTTGAGATGAGGTGTCTGAGAAGTATGATGGGGGTTACTAGGCTGGATAGAGTGAGAAATGAGGAGGTGAGGAGGAGAACAGGGGTGGTAAGGGAGTTGGGAGATAAGGTGGATGAAAGAGTATTGGGATGATTTGGACACATGGAAAGAATGAGTGAAGAAAGATTAGTAAAGGAGGTGTGGAAGACAGATGTGGAAGGAGTGAACATGAGGGGGCGACCTACGATGAGATGGATGGATGAGGTGAAAGGGGCTTTGGGGACGAGGGGAATGTCTGTTGTGATGCATGGATAGGGGGATGGGGGTGAGGTAGTATGTGTGAGAAAAATTTTGACGCAGCCCGAAGGGATTTCTCCCCGTCTTCTTTTCTGCATGAGGGGACGGAGAGGGGGGGGGGAGGGCACCCATTTAATGAAGCGGCCTTGCTGTGGATGTGCTGTGTCTTGCGACACTGCCTCTGACCCAGGGCAGTGGACAGGATGCAGGGATGACCCGTCATCCAGGAGGTGTCAAGATGTGAGGGAGGGTAGAGGGTGGAGGGGAGTGGAGGGTATTAGGGATGGAAAGGGTGGGAATGTTTTCTGTGACTTTTTCTTTTTGGTTACCTCCCTTGTAAGGGTGAAAAAAGCCTTTGGCATATGTATATATGTATAAAATAAAACAAAATAAACAAATGAAAAATTCATCGAAATACCCTAGGCGAGCAGTGATTTGTCGATGTCAATATCTAACAAGGAGAATAATGGTAATTATAATGATAATGATAAGCATAATAATGATGATATAGATGATACTGATGATAATAAACAATAATAATGATGATGATGATAATAATAATAATGATAATGATTATGATGACAATAATGATGATAATAATGATATTGATAATGAAAATGATAATGATGATATAATAATGATAAATTATGATAATGATAATAATTAATAAAGTCATATTAAAAAATTAGGCAAATTTTCGTACATTAACAGTTCATACCATAGTTCAACTCGTTTATAACTTTATAACAATCTATTCTATCTAAGACGAAGCTAATGGTATTCTTTTAGGATACAACAACTACAGTGATCCTAATCTCAAGTCAACTTGTTTCACATATTGATATTATAATACAATTTCTTATAGAAATGCATTGTCATCAGTATTGCAATAGAAATGTATTTAGGTTTATGTAAATCATCTCGTTTTTATAGTTATACTCTGAAACGTGTTCCGTGATTCATCCCATGTCCTGACAGTCCTTCTATGAATCTTGCGATACACGTCTGTTATTTGTAGTTTTGGTAAACATGCGCTGATTCTGAAGTCATTCTGTTATCTACAAGTGATTAATTTGTAATCATTAGACTCAGTGTTTACTTCAACTTATATTTCAGTTCTTATAGATTCATGGCTCGCTATTCGTAGATCTTTTATGTTATTTTGTCCTGTAAAATGTTTTGTATGCTGGAGTTTGCAAATTTTTTTTTAGTGTTTTTTTGAATTATTGACATTTCTAAGTGTTTTTCATTTGATATATACACAATTAAAACCTTTCATTATTAGTAGAGAACAGTTGCAAAGATAGATGATTCATAAGATAAAAAGCTATCGTGTTTCAAGGATGAAAATTTTAACCATACAGGCTAAGTGAATTGATGAACTCTTATATTCATCTACCTGTCCCTTACTTAATTCGAAGAGACTAATAAAATCTCTTACCTAGATGAAAATACCAGTGGTGGTACCATCAGTGCTGGTCTTGTATTTTACTAGTGCCGGGTTCGAGCCCCGTAATACTCTCTGATTTCCAGCAATGACTGTTACTTGCCTCAACAGTCCCGTAAACGCACAATAGGACAAAGATGACCTCTTCGACCGGTGCTACTCATCGCCTCCTGGCGTATGCACCTCACCTCTCTTTCTTGGTTCTTTGCTATTTCCTCAACCGCTTTCCACCTCACGACCATACTTAACGTCTCGCATT
>NW_027467532.1:107500-112500 GCF_046742065.1 Oratosquilla oratoria
TTTTCCATTTGGACTTCTTCAGGTCCATTTACGACCCACACGCTTTGGGAAGAGTGTGTTCATTATCCTTATGTTGTAGTTCTCTGCAAAATTGACTAACATCTCGCTTTTGTCATTCCTTTCATTTACTCCAAACTTCCCAATGCACGTCTCGTCTCCCATCTTCTTCCCTACTTTTAGCATAGTCGTCTATTACCAACGTGTACTTACATTTTCTTGATCCCTTACATGACTTAAATCATCATTGAAGGATTTACTTCCATCGTCTGAACTCTGTGAAGCTGGTATATAAACCTGAACACTTTTTAGAGTGTACCTTTTACACAGCCTAATCGCAATCCAAGCTACCCTGTCTTATAAACTACTGAACTTGACTACGTTACCAACAACCTCCCGGTCTATCAAGAATCCTACTCCACTAGATCTCTCTTTGTCCTTACCTCTATAGTAGAACAGGTGTTGACCATCTTGTAATTGTATCAGCTTTTCTTCCGCTTTTCTGACTTTGCTCAGTCCTACGATGTCCCACTTGATATTGTCTAGTTCTTCCATTAAACACTCCAGCCTGTGGTGTTCTGGGAGAGTTCTTACGTTGTTAGTGTAGATCTTCATTTTCTTCATGCTGTTTAATGTCCAAGACTTGGATCTGCTCAGGCAGTGCTTACTCACATTCGTTGGCACACTGCCCGTACGCATACGAGGCAATGCAGTTGGACATTTAGGAGACGATGATCCAACAGGAACGCCTGGTTTTGCCTTGGATGTACTATTCATGGTTGCTATAAAAGGGTTTTGGCAGTAATCTCACCTCCCTGCCAACTAGTTTCTGTTAAGATATTTCTCTGGTGTCACCTTATTCATTACATTCGGTGAAGTCCTATATATTTATAGGGTACCCAATGGTCCAC
Source organism: Oratosquilla oratoria (assembly GCF_046742065.1). Classification (NCBI taxonomy): domain Eukaryota; kingdom Metazoa; phylum Arthropoda; class Malacostraca; order Stomatopoda; family Squillidae; genus Oratosquilla; species Oratosquilla oratoria. The sequence goes on from NW_027467532.1 coordinate 108,409, forward strand.
GCCGTCATTACGACGGTACCCCATATATCTATGAGGAATTTCCCCGTTCGCCATCAGGGACGTGCCAGCTAGCAGTGGGTCCTGCGACTGTGCGTGTGAGCTGCTCTTTGTCTGATCTTTCTTACAAAACCTGTTCAATGTGGGTGACCCTCCAGAGATTTCCTCTCTATCGACATAGCTTTTGTAGTCATTAAGATTTTCAAGGCTATCCACCACGTCATGGTATCAACTTTCGGATATCCAAGAGTTGACACCTTGACGTGGTGGATAGGCTTTAGAATCTTTATACATACATACATACATACATACATAATACATATATATATATATATATATATATATATATATATAATATATTATCAAGCACAACGCACTTTAATTCTAAGCCATCAACATCGGGAGACACGAGGGAGGTCAACATGCAGAAATTGAAACGCAGTACCGCCAAGGACTCGAACTCTGGCTAGCGCGTGACAAGTGCTATAGACTTAACCAATTGCTTCATCAAGATATATATATATATATATATATATATATATATATATATATATATATATATATATATAGATCAAATGACAGATGAGAGATTTTTGGGTAGTGGAAGTAAAACGAAGATGCTCTCGTAATAGATTATACTCTTACGTTACGACCAATTTAGTCTTCTCTAAAGAAGACCAAAGTGGTCGTAACGTAGGAGTATAACCTATTCCGAGAGCATCTTCATTTTACTTCCACCACCCAAAATCTCTCATATATATGTATATATGTCTGTATGTATATGTATATAAACTTATGTGTTGTTATCTTGACAATGTGGAATTGTAGAATGAAAATGGTGCCGTAAGTGTATGGTGTAAGGGTAGACTGTATGTAATTATGAGTATGAAAGTTGCTGGTCAATAGATCACCCTACATTTCCCCACTGAAGTTGGTCGGCACCGTGCTGTGATAGCTCCTAATAGCTGTGTATTTTGCTGTGACATTATCAAGGTCAAGAGCACACCTGGCCTGTTTATTGTGATTTGAACTGTAATAGTTTTTAATTAATTTATTCATTATGTGTCTCTGCACAACCTCCCGCATCCCTTGCCTACATAGTGGGACCGTGGATTCGGAGATCAATGTATACCGTCAGCTTCGAACTTGGGTATCATTTCTTTGAAGAAGCTCAAAGCAAAACCGGTCAGGAATAAATTCGGAACTAGACCCATGTCTTCTTCTTCCATCTCACATTGTCTAACCATACACAGACACACAGACACAGACACAGACTCACACACACACACACACACACACACACACACACACACACACACACACACACACACACACACACACACACACACACACACACACACACACACACACACACACACACACACACACACACACACACACACACACACACACACACACACACACACACACACATACACTGTGGACATCGAAGCGAAAGGAAGTGCTGCGTTTGTGCGCGCTTATCTAGCGGTTTGGTCACCGAAAACGAAGGAAACTAGTTGTTATTGTACGGGATGGGTAGGCTGTGGTACTCGAGTGACCGATAAAAGCAATGCAGTTCTTGAAAAAAGTATAGTTTTTGGCAAAATGGAGAAAGAATAAGAAGAAAGAATAATAAATGAACCAACGAAGAGAGGACTGGATGTAAGCATGGTGGAAAGTCCGAGAGGTGTCATCCTCAAAAGATATTGTTTGATAAATACTCCAAGGAAAACCCAGGTGAAATAGTTAAAAGCTTAGATATAGATAGAGAAATTAGATATAGTAATGCATAAAGAAATCGCAAAGTAAATGATTTAATGGAAGAAATCATAGATTTAAAATTGGATTACCGAGCTGTACTTAGGGAACTGATTACTTTGCGTAAGAGTAATGAGCAAACGATTAAAGAATTAAGTGATCTAAAGAGCGAAATTGAAACCCTTAGAAGAGAAAACGAAAGAATGAACAATGAGGACAAAAATAAAAATGAAGAACTGAAAAATGAGGTCAAAGAGCAATTACAAGTAGTGACTGGAAAGGTGGAAGAGTCAATCAAAGAATCAGACCTCAATGAAATAAAGAATCAATGGAAACAGGAATAGGAAAATTAAAAAAAATATCTTTTAGAGAAATTTTACAAAAGCAGATGGAGGAAAATACAAAAGAATCAGTTATGAAAGCAATTAAAGAAAAGGAAAATTAGGTGAGAGATACAGTTGACAAAGGAGAAGGAAGTAGCTAAGGAAATTTGGAAAGAAATACAAGATAAAGGACAAAATTTTGATAAAGAAATCGACGAAATCCACAGGATAGGCAAATATTCAAAAGAAAAACAACACAGACCTCTGAAAATAAAACTAAGAACTCAAATTATAGCCGAGGAAGTATTATCGAAAGCGGTTAAATTGGCAAACAGCGAGAAATTCAAACATATATGGATACAAATGGAAATTGGTGGTGAGGAAAAAGAGAAAGACAAAGCTCTCAGAATTGAAGCCAATGATAGAAATGAAAAAAGAACAGAGACGGGGAAAAAAATTAGAGTGCTGGACTTGAGACTGAAAAAATTGTACATAAAAAAAATGGAAACTTAAACCAAAAAAGAAAAGAAAATATGAAACTAAAAGTGGCATACACAAATATCGATGGCATGATATCTGGAATCAATAAACTAAATGACTATCTAGAAATAGAAAAACCTGACATTATGGGAATTGTAGAGACAAAATTGAAAGGACCTCTATCAACAAGCATAGTGGCACAAGGTCTATACAACCACAGGGTGAAAAATAGACCAGACAATCAGGGAGGAGGTGTCTAAATGTGACAAAGATTAATGAAGGCCAAGGCAATGTAGAATTAATTGTGATCAAAATTGTAAACAAAAAGATGAAAAACAGAAAAATTGTAGCAGTGTATGTACCACCAAAAGCTCAGGTTTGGTCGGATAGCGAACATTCTAAGTTACTGGAAGACACAATGAATGTGCTAAACGAGTTACTGAAAGAGAGTGGAAACATGGGCGATTTTAATGTAAAAGATATAATCTGGGAAGAAATGATGGTAAAAGGGGGAGAATAATTTTGGAGCAACATTCTACTGGGTATGACCATCGAATACACCAAAACACAATGGGAGGAAAATACTAGATATAGAAACAATGAGGGACCGTCGAAACTAGACTTAATATTAACGTCTGAACCAGATATTGTGAACAAAATGGAGTATAAAACACCAATTGGAAAGAGTGACCATATACTAATAGAGTTTGACTTAAAAGAACAAAACAATGTAGGTAGGAGTGATAAACATAGAGAAGTAAGATTAATGTACAACAAAACGGATTTTGTAAAGCTAAGAACATTTTTTCAAAACACAAACTGGGATAAATTCTCTAGAGGAAACAAAGATCGAATATAAATGGAACATATTCAAAGAAAAGTACAAGGAAAGAATTGACAAATATGTACCAAAAAAAGAAACAAAAAGAGATTTATATAAAGTGTTGGTATAACAAAAGGTGTAGTGAGGCTAGAGACAGGAGAGACAAAGTCTAGAAAAAAAAAATCCAAATGGCAAACACAAATAAAACTTAGGAACGAATATGCGAATATACGCAGGAAAGAAATAAGAAATTATAAAAAAGATATTATAGACAAATGTAAGGATCAACCTAAACTCTTTTACAGATATGTAAATGAAAAACTAAAGGATAAACTTGAAATAGTGAAATTGCGTGAAGGAGATAAAGACTATAGAGATGACACAGAAATGGCAGAAGCTATGATCAGATATTTCAGGTCTGTTTTTACAATTGAGAGCTCACAATTTTGGAAAGTCGTATGTCAGGAAGTCGTATGGACCAGATGGAATTGCAAATTGGATACTGAAAGAGTGTATAGACGAACTGACAGATAAATTATACAAGATGATAGACTTCTCACTCAAAGAAGGAAAGGTACTGCAAGATTGGAAAGATGCAAACATAGTACCAATATATAAAGGAGGAAAGAGGGAAGATCCTACACACTTCAGACCGGTATCCCTTACAAGCACAGTAGCAAAAATATGCGAAAAAGTCATCAGAAACAA
>NW_027467532.1:127500-130000 GCF_046742065.1 Oratosquilla oratoria
CACTATGTATTCATTCTGCTGAAGAGGGTCACAGTTAGTGATCGAAATATACAGAACATTCGACATTAGTGTCTTCTTTTCTCCGACTGTGGGATAAAAAGTTTATTTTATCAATGTGCTACGACATTACTTTATAGTGGATATATATATATATATATATATATATATATATATATATATATATATATATATATATATATATATATATATATATATATGTTGAGCAGTAGTCGTCACTCAGGTCAGGTCAAACCGGGTAGCTGCTTCAGTTAGCGATATGGCGAGTGAATGTGTCACTGTGTTCAGCGCCGAAGAGGTACAATCTCTACTTAGTAGAATTGAAGCCTTGGAGGATGCTGTTAAGTGCCTTAAGGAGGAGAATCGAGTTCTCCGCTCGAAGGCCCATGATACGGAAGGCAATATTAGCGATGAGCATGGATGGAATACGGTGAGAAATAAGATGCGGAAAAGTGGAGAAAATTCCTCACCAGCCCCACTGAAATGCAAAAACTCGTTTCAAGTGCTGGCAAATCTGCAGGAAGAAGGAACTAATGAAATCCAAGAGATGAAGAAAAGGGCAGACGCTGGATCCCTGCCCACAGGTAAGATTTTGGTAGTAGGAGACAGTCAAGTGAGGTATTTAGACAGGGTTTTCTGCGACAAAGATAGGAAGCATAGGACGCAGGTGTGTTTCCCCGGCGCGGGCATAGGTGATGTTAGAGATAGGATTGAAGAGTGTCTAGTAGGGGAAGGTAAGGACCCAGTAGTTTGCTTAAGTGCCGGAGGAAATGATATAGGTAAGGTAGGAAGTGAGGAATTATTTGCGCGGTACCGAGATGCGCTTGACAAGATCAGAAATAGGGGAGGTGTTCCTGTAGTATGTGGAATCCTTCCGAGGCGTAGAGTTGGAGGCATGTGGCATTCCAGGGCTATTGCAATGAATTGCAGGCTGGCAAAACATTGTAAGGCTAATGGATGGGCATTTGTCGACAACTGGGACCGCTTTTATGGTAAGAATCACCTATACACAAGGGACGGAGTGCACTTGTCTCCCAAAGGATTTCGGCTCCTTGCTGAATCCCTTGAGCGAGAAGTAGGCATCCTACAGGGTTTTTTCGGGTAGATTATGTGGGAGTAGGGGGGGAAGTATCGGAATATAGTTTAGGAAATAGAAACAACTTAGAGGACTGTACAAAAAATCACCAAAGCAGGTGGAGGGAAGATAAACTTAAAGTTTACTATACAAATAGTAGGAGCATAATTAACAAAATTGATTTGCTGCGAGGTAAAGCATGCGTAGAAAATTTCGATATTATAGCCATTACTGAATCCTGGATCAACATGGCTGATAAACATTTCCTTCCGGAAATCGAAATAGAAGGATATAAGTTTTTTCATAAGGATAGGGTCGGCAGGAATGGGGGAGGTGTAGCACTTTTCGTTAAAAATACATTAAACTGTATTATCAACAATTCGATTAAGGAAGAGGACTGTACGGAATCTATTTGGGTAGAGATTATAGGCAAGAATAAGAAAGTTATTATTGGCGTCTTGTATAGACCTCCTAACCTTAGCATTGAGCAGACTGATTCCCTAATTCATGAAATTCACAGAGCGTCCCAGTACAAAAACGTTGTAATCATGGGAGATTTTAACTATAGAAACATTGACTGGGAAACTTTAATAGGAGATCATGAAGCGAAACAATTCCTAGATGTGGTGCAGGATAATTTCCTAAAACAAATGATTACCGATCCTACGAGGGGACAAAATACCCTGGACTTAATTCTAACAAAAAATGAGCACCAAATTAGCAGCATAATAGTGGGCGATAGTCTAGGCTTTAGCGATCATCAAGAAATAAGATTTAATATTATCTGGGAAAAAATAAAAAGTACAAATAACGTTCAAGTACCAGACTTCAGGAAAGCAAACTTTGACAATATAAAAACCTATTTGAAATTGAATACGAAAAACAATCCGGACGTTTCAAACATTCTTGATTCTCGTTGCGGGGCTGATAATCAGAAGTGGGTCAAGGAGGATACGCGTACCTTGGGTCAGGTCTGGGTCAAAGAGAGAAATACGCATACCTTAGATCAGGTCTGGGTCAAAGAGATTGATGCGCGTGCCTTGGGTCAGGTCGATTCGGGGCGACGGCCCAAAAATCAGGTCAGTACTTTGGATGAGATGTATAGCAATCTGGCAGATCTAATTATTAATGCACAAAACACATTTATCCCCCTAAAGTCAATACGAAAAAATAGTAATACTCCCAAATGGATGACGGACAGATTGAAACATGAGATCGGAATTAAAAGAGGACTTTACGTAAAAATAAAAAACGGGGAATCACACCTTAGATCAAGATATAACGAAATGGCAAAGCTGGTTAAAAGGAATACACGTTCAGCGAAACGTAATTATGAAATCAAGGTTGCCAGTCAAGCAAAATCCAACCCAAAGGGTTTCTTTCACCTCTATAGAACAAAAAATAAAG
>NW_027467532.1:140000-147500 GCF_046742065.1 Oratosquilla oratoria
CAATACGTCTCCCAAGTTTTCATTTCTTATCAAACGCCTCCTCTTCCTCTTCATAGAGTTACGTGAGTCGTCGGAGAATCAAACAAGGAAAAATATACGAATGTCGTGTAATTTTTATTGTTGTACTTATAATTTCTACAGTCATATTTGTTTATGAATTATATAAAAAATGTAGGTCATATGGGTTGGCCATGCAACAAGATGGGACCATTTAACCCTGGATAGGGTCATATTAGGTCAGTATTTCAGAACAGCCTGTTTTCATCTTTTATATATAAACTAAAAGGATTCCCAGTACATTGAATATCAACCCATCAGGACACGTGCATACTTTCATGCAATCATTGCATTCATGTTTCCGTTCACTGCTCATACAGAAAATATACAAATGAAAAAATAAAGCTGCCAAATCGCATAACACGATTTTACTTATTTACCAAATGCATCAGATGTGTCTCACAAAACTGTTTCAGTACATGAAGCATAGTAGCCCATCTGTCATATATTTTTATCTATTTTATTTCCATTACTTACAAGAACATTTTCTACACGGTACGATAATATGTACAATAATAGAAGCGTGGATTGACCATGGATACAATCAGCCGGTGTATAGTGTTCTTTGGAGAAAGATTAAGAACCTCATCAAAGAAAAACTTCGAGACCTCACCATCTCGCATCTACCATTTTTTTAACAATCCGTACTTCTTCACTTTTAAGTATTTTTTTGCTTTGCCTCTGACCCAAAGGAAAAGACGGGTCTTTATTCACAAGGACCTTAGATAAAAGGGAAACCGATTCAGTGTTGGACGTGTGTAGCCTTGTCTGGCCATCTTTCTTATAAGGGGGAAACACATTTTGGCATATGTGTACATTATTCTTCCTTCGTTATTCAGCATGACACAATTTATACTATCCAACTGTGTTTTTTCCTATCTGCAACTGTTCCACAACCATAAGGCATTTTTTTTCCTCTCATCTAGATCCTTAATGTCCATCATATCCTCCAGTCATGCAACTGTCAGTTTGGTATCATTCATCTCGTATGACTTATGATTTAGAAAATTAGAAAAAAAATCCACTTACATTCACTTATTTTTTCTTTTTCTACCATCATCTTTCCCTCCTTGTTCCCAGAGCCATGTATCTCCCCACCAAATTCTTAATTTGATATTTATTTATTTGTATCTGTGTCCATCGAGGTGTAGAGGAGAAGGATGGGTGCTGCTATGCGATCTTAAGATGCCTACCTCTGCCGACTGACATACCGATTTCCTCTTGCCAGCTTCACCTCCTTACATATCTCACAAAAGTCTTTATCTTCAATATTTTTCATGCTTCTGCCTATCACGCGTTTTTCCTTCTCCAAATTTTCTAGCACAACACTACTCCCCCACCCTTTGCAGGATTTCCTTTTCAAAACTCTTCTTTCTTTTTTCATTGTGTATTTTTCCTCTTCTTCACCTTCCATCCACAGCTCTTTTATCTTTTCCTCGTATCTCTCCCCCACCTCTCTCTTATAAAGTTCTCTAACTTTTTCATACTTCTTTTATACCCCTCACTCTGTTTTCTCTTTGATTCTCTCTTTTACATCCATCATCTCAGCCCTAGAAGCATCACCTCCCAGGTCCTTTCATAGTGTCTCAGTCTCCCTCTCAGTCTGCTGGCTAACCAAAACATCATGATGGAGCATCTTTCAATGCAGTCATTCCATTAGTTCAGGTGTATTTGTATGCATTCTATTCATAAGCAATAGCTCTTGTTACTAACCATTCCGTCAGCATTACCATTCTTATGTTATAATAGCACCTACTGACAGTCATAGGCAAGGGAAATTGTAGGGGCAACACAAATGATACTAGCAACAACAACAAAATACAACTACTAAGAAGGCGTGATCTAAAACTGATTAACACCAAAAGTTCTTAAACTTGCTGCAGTTCTGAAGTGTTTTGCAGTTCTGATTTTCGCTTTATTTTGTATCGAGATTTAAGCTAGAAAAACAAAAATGAAAAGATAATACTGTATAGGATTAAGATTGTCAAAAGAAGCCTATTCAGGGCAAAGTAACTAAGAGGAAAGTCTTTAGTCACCCTTGAAATAGATCATATTGATCGATTCTAGTCATTTGCGCTTATGATATGTTCTGTGGCATAGCTAAATCCTTCATTTCTCCTCAAAACTGAAATACAAGAATCCTCGACAGAAATGCTCTTTTTAAATTGTTTTTGAAAAGTTATCATTCAAAAAAAAAAAAAGCACACCATCTAGTTTTATTTTGTTGAACAACTTTCATTGTTTACTTACATTGTATAGATACTGAGTGCTTTTGTCTGTTTTAATTGTACAAGAAAGAATTCTTTGCCATGATCATATTATACGGAGTATGCTTTACCCATCACAGCCATAGATTGTTGATTTGAAGGTCATTTTTATGGGAATAAGAAGAACAAAATCAATTGTGAGCAAACGAATACTTGTAAAGACAGAAAATGGATAAATAAAGTCTTCACGTGTTGAACTTAGTAGCTTCCCCTAATATTTTTCCCAACAAACGATTATACTAATTGATTTTACAAATTAGATCACTTACAGACACGCGTGCGGGTAATGACCGCATAAGTTTTATCCAATCAGTGATATAGGGACTTTTATGAACAGTATTGAGATGTTCAGTCATGTGGAGAGAATGGAAGAAGAATGAATGAAATCGTATGTGAGAGGAGTGAAAGAGCGAGGAAGACCGAGGCTGAGATAGGTAGCCACTGTGATTGAGAGCTAAGAGAGAAAGATGTGTACATAGTAGAGCAAGGGAGAGAGTAATTGCGGGAGACAAAAATGAATAGGGATTGACTGAATGGATGAAGGGTTGACGCGGCCAAAGGGATATGTCCCATATCGGGTGAACCAAGCGGAACGGAATGATGTAGAAGGGGGACAAATGATGACGCGGCAGGGAAAACCAACCTTGCTGTGGGCCATGCACTTGACGGAAGGTTTGTGGTCAATTGCCCCGTAAGAGCTAAGATACTGCGTGTGTGTGTGTGTGCGTGCGTGTGTGTGTGTGTGTGTGTGTGTGTGTGTGTGTGTGTGTGTGTGTGTGTGTGTGTGTGTGTGTGTGTGTGTGTTTATAAGTGTGTTTATCCGGCTTTTTTGTGCGTGGATTCATCTTGTCTCAGCTACTTCTTTTATAAAAGGAAATATGCCGAGATGATATATGATAGAAACAAATGTTAGGATGCAAACTGTGTAAAGCAACAATAATACACACAACACAAATATTGTCAAAGACCTAATCTGTTTTCACGTAAGAATCCTAATTGAGAGTCTTCCTTTCCATTCTTCTATTCCTACTTCCATGACCATCGTCTTGTTGAGGTTAAAAGTCGACTTCCTAGGCTGAGGCCACACAGTACTAGACTGAAAAGAAACTTTAATTTCTTTCTTGTATTAAAGGTTTTTGCAAGAGCTAGCCCGTAAGTTTAGTTCTTTCCTTCCAGTGGTACTGTACACGTTAGAAATGTTTCATGTCTTTCTTGTACGAAACGTTTTGCAAGAGTCAATTAATGGAAGGATCTGAAATCCAGCTCCACCCTGAAACTTTCTTATTTCATTTATTTATTTATCTATTTTTTTTTTTTTTTTTTTTTTGTATGAAAACATTCTAATTAGAGATTGTGAAGACGTATTCATTTTACCGGTACTTATGAGTTATTTTTCGTGGAACAGTGTTGCATGTATAAACATAAATACACTAAATTTTAGAACACTGGATTCGTTTAGGCTGGAAACGCGACCAAAAGCATTCACCCAATCGACAGTTTTCCTCGATTCACCAGCGCCAGCAAACCTTTCCCTTCCCTAAATAAATATTTTGTTCCAAAACACTTGTTCATATTGTGACACTTAATTTCGCGCCGCTTTTAAAGGACTGCTAACACAAATTTTGGTGGAATAAAAATATAACAAGAATGTATTTCATTTCATGGATAGAATTTTATCAAAAACGGTTCACGGCATGGAATGATGTTTTGGACTAAAAATCAAATGAACAAGGTTCAATTGAAGGGTAAGCTGGAAATACAATTAATTATGTCAATTAGACATTATAAGGCTCCTGCAATAGACAAGTATTTTCTTTTTTATTATAAATGAACCCAAATGTACTAACTCCACACAGCCTAATGAAATTGTCTGGTACTAGGTTGGTTAAACCAATAACCAGCTTACTGTGGCAGGATAATCATGATACCTTAATCCTTTAACTACTAAACTGATTTCAGTTGGCAGAATAAAGTAATCTGTCTCAAACTAGCACAAAACTAGTATCATTCTGCAGGTAAATTAGCTAATAGAGATGAGTAGAATGAAATGGAAAGCGTTTTAACCCATTCAAGAAAAAACGGTTCTGATGAGACTGAAGTGAATAGACGAATCCATCAGTTGACTGACAAGGAATTGAATCAATCAGACTTCAGCCTCAGTTTTTCTCTTTCAAGAGATCCGCAGCCCTGAAATACTTGGCCACAGTTTCTCCCAAACTCACACCTAGACAAGAAAATTTGTATATTATTTTGTTATGTTACGCGGTGGTTGAACAACATAAGTGATGCCACCAAAATCAAGTTTTTACATTGAGATCAGCACTATTTCGTCCAAAAGCAAACCACAGAGATGACAAAGGAAAAAATTGAGGAGGGCAGCACACAAGCTGGTTACTATCATAAACATATAAATGCAACATATGGTATCCTATGGCCATGAACTTGACAAATCAATTTTATATTAGGTAAAAAAAAAAAAAAAAAAAAAAAAAAAAAAAAAATCCTAAGGCACATTTCCAAGTTCACTTTCCATCTGAATAAAATCCTTTAACAAGAGCCAGAACAAAATCAATGAAGTATTCGCACGTCATCCAGCGTACGAGATTTACATGTCAGAGACTCCTAAAGTGTTGGATTTGTAATCATAACGAGTCCATTGTTATGCGCTATTGTTAGATTACCTTGCTTGCGTACACGCCTTAAACAGTGTTTTGATTTATCAGGTGATTACCATGATATACTTAGGATACAGACCCGCATTATATTTCTTCGGCCATTGTATTGTTAGGGAGACGGCAGGTAACTATACGTTCTGTATATACTGAAGACACCATGAACAGGAATCGGAAACGTGTTGGTTTCGCATTCGTTTAGCTGTGGCTTCGAATCCCGCTCTTTTCTCTAATTCCCAGCAGTGATTGTTGGAACATGCACAAAGAGTCTCCAAAGCTTATAACAAAGTAAAGGTGACGGCTTCGGCCGAAGCTAGGCGTCATAGGAAGCGTGAATGTCTTGCATTCGTTTGCTTGTGGGTTCGAATCCCCTCCTTCTCTCTGATCCTCAGCAGTGATTGTTACTTGCCCCAACAGCCTCCATAACGCATAGGGTAAATGTGGTGGCTTCGACCGCAGTACCCTCCTCCTTGCGTACGCTCCTCACAACCACTTATACTGCAGACTGATGCACTGTAACTTTACATTAAAAAAAAAAAAAAAAAAAAAAATGGCTACTAGAATTTAAAACCATGTAAGAGTATTCAGAGATTGAGTGTGTATTTTCATATATTCATATTTACCTAATGTTATATATATAATATATATATGCATATATATATATATACATTATATATATATATTACATATATATGTATTTATATACACACACATATATATATATAGATATATATGTACATGTATATATATATATATATGTACATATATATATATATATATATATATATATATTTATATATATATATATATATATATATATATAGATATACGCACACACACACACACACACACACACACACACACACACACACACACACACACACACACACACACACACACACACACACACACACACACACATGTATATATATATATATATATATATATATATATATATATATACATATATATATATATATATATATATATATATATATGCATGTATTGTTAAAGTCAACAGCTGCGAGCGTATCATTCTGTTTATAGAATTTCTTTTCTATGTTGCGCACCAATGAACGGTCGTTTGGATGCAATCTCTTAGTAGAGTACTGAAGTACATGGTATTTTTCTCTAGACGTCTTTCGGCCTTAACTGGCCATCTTCAGAAGGTGTTAACTGGTCAAATTGTTGACAGAGAATGATTCGGTTTGCCCGCATATTGGTATATATCGGCGGGGAACGGAGAGCTGAAACGTCCACCCGCCAATCAACGCACAGGATGCGGTCTCTGCCCTCTGGTTGGTAAAGACGTTTCAGGCTGCTGGTGGATATTTATATATATATATATATATATATATATATATATATATATATATATATATATATTATATATATATATATATATTTGTAAATGAGCACCGCTTCTGTCATTTTTAGTCTTCTGGTGTCATTGTTCCTGTCGATGATGGTGGTGGTGCCTCCTATATGGTGCCTCTTAAGTGCGAGTCCGTGCTCGTACAGATAATGTTTTCTTATGGCGCCGTCTTGCAGATGTGCTGAAATCCTCTTTGACAGTGTTGTAGTGGTGACGCCGATGTACCGAGAATTTAGACGACTGCAGTCATCACTGGAACATGTGTGTTGGTACACGACGTTAACCTCTTGTATTTCACTTGTCTTGTGGGGGGGAGCTGTTCCTTACGACTAAGTTGGATGTCTTTCTTGCCTTATAATAAATGACGAGGTCGATTTTTGAAGCCGGGTCGGTGGGTGTGACATTCTTATAAATGATATTTTGGAGGGGTTTCTCGTCATCCTTGTAGGCTGAAGACATAGTACCACTATAGAAGAGTTTTATGTTTTGTGTAACTGGTTATTGTTCTTGTTGGTGCATAAAGTTGTCCAGTCGATGCCGTATGGCACTATTTATTTCTTGCATGGGTTAATTGTTGTTGCCGAGAAGCTGAGTGATTCCCTTAAGCTCTGCGTTCGTGGCGGTCCATGTTCAGCAGTGAATGAGGGCTCTTTTGACGAAGGCATTGATGATATTGCGTCGATACCGCTCAGGGCAATTGCTTGCACCGGGCGAACGTTTCAGCTCTCCTTTCTCCGCCGATATATACCAACATGCGGGCAAACCGAATAATTCTCTGTCAACAATTTGACCAGTTAACACCTCCTGAAGATGGCCAGTTAAGGATGAAAGACGTCTAGAGGAAAATACCATGGACTTCAGTACTCTACTAAGAGATCTGCATCCACACGATCACACATAGCTGCGCAACATAGAAAAGAAATTCTATATACAGAATAATGCTATCGCAGCTGTTGAACTTAACAACGCATGCATCATTAATGGCCTACTTCTAATATATATATATATATATATATATATATATATATAATATATATATATATATATATATATATATATATATATATATGTATGTATATATATACATTTATTTTTATGTATATATATATTCATATATGTATATTCATAT
>NW_027467532.1:150000-152500 GCF_046742065.1 Oratosquilla oratoria
AAAAAAAAAAAAAATATTAATATTAAATTAAAACTATAACAATGTAAATAACAATTAAAATACATAAATAAATGCATTGGTATAGTTGAATAACAAACAAACAGGTAAATAGTAAATGATAATAAATTGACATATAACTAATAATAAATGAAAATCAGACAGACAAATTATAACAAAACAAAAACAAATAATATAACATAAATTATAATAATTACAGCATCTTACTTAGGTATTTATCTAAATGATTCTTAAAGCTTCGAACTGAACTACATTGCACTACCTGTGCAGGAAGTTTATTCCATTCATTAACTACACGGGTGGCAAAGTTGTTTCTACCTACTTCCAAATTGAATCTATTTCCGGACAGTTTGAGACCATTGTTTCTTGTCTGATTCTCATTCAATGTGAAAATTTGGTCACTTTTGATGTTGTCAATTCCCTTTAAAATCTTAAAGACCTGTATCAAGTCACCTCTGAGTCTACGCTTTTTTAGGGAAAACAGATTCATGTGCTTAAGTCGATTTTCGTATGATTTATTTTTGATATTTGGAATCAGTTTTGTGGCTCGCCGTTGTACTTTTTCCAGTCTGTCTATGTCTTTAATGAGATTCGGTGACCATACGGAAACAGCATATTCCAAATGTGGACGAACTAACGATTTATATAGCTTGTTAATGAGTGATGGACTTTTGAAATCAAAAGATCGCGCAATCAATCCCAGAATCTTATTTGCTTTCTCAGAGGCTGAAATACACTGCTTGGATGATTTGAGGTCGTTACTGATAATTACGCCGAGATCTTTTTCACTATCCACTTTTGTTAACGAATTTCCAAATAACTTGTAATCGTACTTCCTGTTATTTTTACCTATGTGCATTACCTTGCATTTACTTGTGTTAAATTTCATTAGCCACTTTTCAGACCATTGCTGTAATTTATCTAAATCTTCTTGAATATTTAATTGGTTTGAGTGATCATTTGCCACTCCGCACAGTTTTGTATCATCAGCAAATTTGGAAACAGTAGATTTTAGTCCATGGTCTATATCATTTATATATACTATGAATAGTAGTGGCCCAAGAACGGAACCCTGAGGAACTCCACTTGCAACACTTTTCCATCCAGAAGTTTTTCCATTTAAAACAACTCTCTGTTTTCGACCTTTCAACCAATTACTAGTCCAACCTAATAGGCTACCACTTATTCCATGCAAAGCTAATTTAGTAAGTAGTCTTTCGTGTGGGACGGTATCAAAAGCTTTTGCAAAGTCTAGATATATTAAATCTATATTGTTTCTTTTGTCATAATTCGAGACAACTGTGTTGTAGAATTCGAGTAAGTTAGTCACGCAAGAACGTTTCCGTCTGAAACCATGTTGGCTATCATTTATCAAACGGTTACTTTCTAAATGATATTCGATAGCATTTCTGATGATAGTTTCCATTATTTTTCCTACGATCGAAGTCAAACTAATAGGCCTATAGTTATTTGGTTTCTTTTTGTCACATTTTTTAATATGGGGGTAACGTTAGCTAGCTTCCATTCTCTTGGGACATCTCCGGATATGATGGATTTCTTGAAAATAATTTCTAATGGAACAACAATCTCATTTTTCATTTCCTTTAAGATTCTTGGATGCCAACCGTCAGGCCCTGGTGTTTTATTAACTTTGAGTTTGTCTATACACCTTTTAATTGTTTCTTTTGTTATATTTACCGTAGTGAGTAAGTTTACCCCAGACTTTTCACAGGTTTCAGTTTGAAATTCACTTTGAGGTGTTTCGTTAACGAATACCGAGCTAAAATAATTGTTTAAGAGATTACACATTCCTTCATTTGAATATTCAAGTTGACCGTCAGCAGATAATAGTGGACCAATGTGATTCCTAACAACCTTTTTATCTCTAATGTAACTATAGAATTCTTTGGGATTCTCTTTGGATTTCTCAGCGATGTTCATTTCGTATTGTCGTTTTCTTTTTCTTATTGTCTTTTTTAAATCTCTCTGTATTGATACATAACTTTCATAGTCATTAGATGCACCCGAGCATTTATATTTCTTATAAGCCTGTCTCTTTTTAGCAATACTTTTTTCAGTTTCTTTGTCGAGCCACTTTGGGCGAGCCTGATTTGGGGGACGTCTGTCCTTAAAAGGAATGTAAGTTTGAATCATCTTAGTGAGCGTATTTTGAAATATTTCCCACATCTGATCTACTGGCCTTTCGTTTAATTTTTCCTCCCAGTCTGTAAACTGAAGCTCCTGACGTAGTTCTATGAACTGAGCTTTACTGAAATCGGGTATTTTAGAAGCACAATTATCTATTCTAAAATTGTTTAGGAGTTTGAATCTGACTAAGTTGTGATCGCTATTTGCAACAGATTCACCGACTTCTACATCAGTAGCACATTAAAAGTTTATATGTATATATATATATATATATATATATATATATATATACATATATGGATATATATATATACATATATATATATATATATAT
>NW_027467532.1:187500-192500 GCF_046742065.1 Oratosquilla oratoria
TCCACCCTCCATCCCCCCCGTCCCCCCGCAAATCCTCTTATAGCATTGAAAAGAGAATCGGAATCGGGTTAAACCTATTCCCTGCGTTGGGCTGCGTCCCTTGGCTAAATCAAAACCTCCTATAGGCCGATAGAACAAATATGATACAAGGCGTTTATAACATAATAGATCCTTTAAACTGAAAGTACTTGAATATTGTTTGAAAGGGTAGTGAGACAAAAGATGGTTGCAATATTTCTACCACGAAAAGGAAATGATAATGATAATGAAGAATCAAAGGTTGGAGAGCCGAACACACCTACATATTGCCAAACAGCACGTGTATATACTCTGCATTGGCATGAGAATGTACATAACTTCAACAACTTGTAAAGAAAAGGAAACAGGGAAATAAATAAGTAAATGAATAAATAAATAAACCTCGTGACTTACTTCAGAGATTTATTTCTGGCTCAGGATAAGTAGATTTATTTGATTGAGAAGTTAATTTCCTCTTGACAGCAATCTCGATTTAGCTTCGTTAAGTGGAATACCCGAAGCCCCAAAGTGGATGGCAACGATCCTCGGACACTTCCACAGATCTCTCTGAGAAAAGGAGAGTAGTCGGCGGTGATGGGAGAGATACCACTCCGGGGACCAAATGTCAGCCCCTCAGGGCTACACCTCCTGATGGAGATGAAGTATCATGAACAGAAGTAAAAGAGATCATGAGTTATTATTTGTAATAATGTCAAAAGTTCTTAGATCTTTGACGGAGGGTATGCGGTGTAGGTCAAACCATAATAAAAGCTCTCAAGCTTAAAGTCTCTTACAATAGACATAGCTAATTCTTTTTCAATCCTTTTCTCATTTCGTCAATAATCTTCGTCCTTCTCTCCCTTCCTCTCCTCCTTGAAGGTCTGCTTTTTACGTCCCTCATCTTATCGCTCAGCAAATACATTCCAATTTCGTGGACTTAATCCCAGTAAGTAGTTCACAGTAGTAAGTATGAAAAAGGTTACATAATAATAGATGAATTTATAACCACATTTTGTATCCCAAAGAAAAACAAAATTGACTAGATTCAAATGGATAGTTTGATAGATTACGTTTGCTTGTTAAGTTCGCTACAATTTGCAGTTTACCTTCATTCCATCCCAATTGAGCTCGCATAACAACATCCAATTCCATTCCATTTTAAAGAGCGCTGTGTTTTTTGTGTTAACCTAATTAAATTGATCCCTCTCCATTGCTATACATATAAAGGCTTAATGAATGAAAATAAAGATAAAAGAGTAGCCTCCATATTTTACGTCATCGTCCCAAAACAATGCAAATATAATAATAGAAAAGTAACAACCAACGTGTTTGCTATTAAACAGACATATGAATGCGTGCAGCAAATTCAATCAAGCGAGGGAACGAGTGCGTGTCATGAAACAGCGGAAAATTGCTAGTGGGCATTTCATTTCGTTCCGCAATTGTTATTAATCTAAATAACAACTTCGGAAACAAGGGTATTTTGGATATAATCCTCACGGAGGAAGCAAACTATTATGCCGCGCGTTTCGCTTTTGCCTTTTTAGCATCGCACGGAGCGCCTCTTTTGCATATTGAAATGTGGAGTATGTTGCTTTATCTCATTACCACTCAATTACTCCGTGCTCAGCCCTCTATAATCGCATCAATCCTGCGTTGACATCCTATAGGAATCACGCCACTATCTTTCTGTCTCTCTCCTCATCAGTTCACTGAAGAAAGGAACCTACATTCACCCAAGTCTTTCAGTCCAAGCCGCTTCACCTCCTTAATTGAAATCATATTGTAGACTTAAACAAAATCTACGAGGTCAAATCTGAGTTCAACCGAACAAAATCACTTAGCAGCATCGACAGAAAAAACAAAATAAAATTGTGAAGGTGTCATTATAGAGCAAGGGTGTGTGTGTGTGTGTGTGTGTGTGTGTGTGTGTGTGTGTGTGTGTGTGTGTGTGTGTGTGTGTGTGTGTGTGTGTGTGTGTGTGTGTGTGTGTGTGTGTGTGTGTGCCCACATGTGTATGTGTGTGCTCGTTCGCGTGTGTTTGTGTGAACAATGTACCATATTGATATTCTTAAGTATTATTAAGCCAACATTGTAGTACATTTTTCTTTTTGTTAACAAACTGAAGCTAGTTATTAACCTTGAAAATAACTAAATCTCTTTTGTAGTCTTCGCTTACAAGAGGTCTTTTTCGAGATACATATATTTCCTTGTGGAAATTTGAAAGTATTTGTTCATCCAAAATCTTCATATGTCCTTACATCTTGTCAAATCATCAATCATAATATCGCTTGAGTTGCAACTATTTTAGCTCATTTTTCGTCGGCTCGATTTAACTTTCTTAATTCCTTTTCTGGGTTAAGCCCACGCTCTAACCACTGTTTAAACTAATTCAACTTTAAAATGGTATATATCATGGGAACTAAATTTTGGAAACATACTTCGTCTTCACTTCCTTTTTATGGGATGATAACTTGATAAAGTTGAATTTTGTGTCTGGTTCACAGTGCAAAATTATTGTCTCCAATTACCTTTCTTCCATCTAATAAAAGAAAACACAAATGCTTGTGAACTATGTGTGTGTGTGTGTGTGTGTGTGTGTGTGTGTGTGTGTGTGTGTGTGTGTGTGTGTGTGTGTGTGTGTGTGTGTGTGTGTGTGTGTGTGTGTGTGTGTGTGTGTGTGTGTGTGTGTGTGTTTGTATGTGTGTGTGTATGTGTGTATGTGTATGTGTGTGTGTATGTGTGTGTGTGTATGTGTATGTGTGTGTGTGTGTGTGTGTGTGTGTGTGTGTGTGTGTGTGTGTGTGTGTGTGTGTGATTGAGCTCATTTTATTTTCAGTTTAATTTTTTGAGCACAAAAAATACATAGGCATCCATACACACACGCACACGTGTGTGTGATGTATGAGAGATAGATAGACAGACAGATAGATAGATAGAGAGAGAGAGAGAGAGAGAGAGAGAGAGAGAGAGAGAGAGAGAGAGAGAGAGAGAGAGAGACACAGAGAGAGACAGAGGTAGAGAGAAAGAGAAAGATAGAGAGATAGGTAGATAGATAGATAATAGATAGATAGATAGATAGATAGATAGATAGAGAGAGAGAGAGAGAGAGAGAGAGAGAGAGAGAAATATAGATAGATATATAGGTAGATAGATAGATAGATAGAGGTAGAGAGATAGAGAAAGATGAATAGATAGAGAGATAGGTAGATAGATAGAGAGAGAGAGAGAGAGAGAGAGAGAGAGAGAGAGAGAGAGAGAGAGAGAGAGAGATTAAATAGTCGATTCTTTTAATTCTCTGTTTGGAGGCATCACATTTGCACCGGCGGTAAAAATCATGTCGAGATGAGGCTGAGGTGTATGGGGAGAGTCGAATCCCCCGCCGCTTGAGCCCGTGTCCCTGTGTTCATTTGTGACCAGAGCAACCCTGATGGAGTTGTTGTGTTCCACATTGCAAAATTCGTTTATAATCAGTGAAACTCCGGGTAATTTGTGCAGCTTTGAATTAAGGATTTAAACACTAAAAACTGTAGCCCTCTCTGGTTCCTGGAGCAGATTTGAATAGGATAGGGAAAAGACTAATGGGCAGGGAAAGTGAACTACTAATTTGGATGCCATGTTCCCTGTTTCCTAAACAGATACGAACAGGATAAAAAAAAAAAAAGTAAGCACGAAATTAGTCTTTCCTGTGTTCTTTTTCTCCTATACTATTCATAAATATCCTTTATTAGTTTTCCCTAGATTTTATGCAGTGGTAAGTCGTATAAGTTTGTATTCTGGAAGCTCAGAAAGGTTTCTTTTGATTGAAAAGTAAAATGATACAGAATGTCGTTGACAAAGATGTTATTATTTACAAAAAATGTATGATATTTTAATTACTAATCATTACATCTATTAGATAGGTTACTCTTCAATTTTTTTCAAACACGACAAGGAATTGCCAAGTAACTCTTTCAGCTAACTTTAGCCTCAATCAGCATAAAAGAACTTTTACTAGTGTTCAGCATTACATTTCCCATGTACACAAATAATTCAGTAAGTAGGAAAATATTTACTATGGCTGATGCAGTAATAGTATGTGAATATGGCAGCTTCCGACAGTAACGACAGAGGAAACCTGTGAAAACGAAATTTCGGTTACTATTACAACTCATCGTTCGTTAAAAAACAGAAGACGAACGATTTGTCTGAATTTCGCGATTGGTTCTTCGTATGACATTTCTTAGCTCTTCCAACACGGTGATGTAGTTTGCGGGATTTTATTTTGGCGAGTAGCTGCTAATTCTGTTTAGTTGAAGGATTGAATACGTATGAAATGAGAATTTGTCAACAGAGACGCTGTTCAGAATAACGTTAATAAAAACATAGATAAAGAACTAAACATAACTGCTGATACATAGACATTGTGGTAATTAAGAAACCGTAATTAAGGAAGACATGAATCAGAATCCAAATATATTCCTGATTATTTTGCCCAACATTAAGCTTCTTCATAGGAATATTTATATACTAAGGAAAAATCTGGACAATATATACACGTTTCCGGAGGATAACTATACATGGAAAGGCACAAGACCAGATACCCAGGGGCCGAATTTATAAAAGATCCAAACACTAAGTCTAGACATAAATCTTCAAAATGGCGGTTGATTTACCTAAATCCATATGTCGGCAACCTAGATGCTTATGTCTAGACTTTGCGCTATGTCGAGGTTATGTCTAGACATAAGCATTTAGGTCGTCGACATAGGGATTTAGGTCAAATCTCCGCCATTTTGAAGATTTGTGTCTAGACTTAGTAGTTAGGATCTTTTATAAATTCAGCCCCTTTGGGTCTTGTCTGCTTTTATGTAGTTTTGTCTTCCACCGCTGCCGCTGCTGTATACTATTTCCTTAAACATCCTGAACTTCAGTCATGTTTGTGACTAAAAAATTATTACCAGGGTTTCTTCCTTGAGTTAATAACATCTCCTGGAAGAAGT
>NW_027467532.1:197500-200000 GCF_046742065.1 Oratosquilla oratoria
ATATATATACACATATGTATATACATATATCTACATGTATATATATATATATATGTAGATACATATATGTATATATATGTATATATATAAATATATATATGCATATGTATATATATATATATATATATATATATATATATACATAGGTATATGTACATATATAATGTACCTAAACTAAGCAAACAAAAATTTAATGAAATAAGAATGACATGAAATTACTATCAATAAATTAAAGAAACCAGAACTAAAACAATTAAAAGCATATAGGTACTGAATGAATATACATTATATATATGGAATGAATACTCCGCCTTCAAAAAAAAAAAATGTGACTGCTTCAGGGTTTGAAAAAAATCAAAACCGAAGGTTGGATGAGGGAAAGACGTCTTGAGAGTTTTCTTGCCTGGAAGACACCAAGAGGCTGTGGGAGGGCGGGAATATGTCCAGGGGAAGAGAGAATCGGGGTTTCCTACTGGACAAGAATAGAGAGAGATAGATAGATAGAGAAAGAAAGAGAGAGAGTATTGGTTAGCTCTTGAAAAACATTTTTTTTTTTCTAAGGAAATGGATTGCCTCTTTCGCCTCCCCACTTCATTCTTTGACTCTCTCTACCTCTCTCTCTGTCTCTCTCTGTATGTCTATCTATCCATTTATATATATATATATATATATATATATATATATACATATATATATATAATACATATATATATGTATATATATATGTGTATGTATGTATATGCATACATACATACATACTGTATATATATATATATATATATATATATATATATATATATATATATATATATATATATATCCCAGTATAAAGTATTGCTCGCACGTGTAGGGCAATGAGTACATTAGGAACTTGAGTGAACATTAAGAATGTAAGTGAACATTAGGAATTTTAGCAACACCGCTACGGATCAGGCTTAACTGGCTTTACTCTACAATTGTAGGCTAATCTTTATTCTAACAAGAATACAAGACACTTTTAACTTTAACTGTACTATCCATCATTTGAACTACCATTCGTAAAATTTTCCTTTACCATTTTTTCTTCTTCTTCTTCTTCTTCTTCTTCTTCTTCTTCTTCTTCTTCTTCTTCTTCTTCTTCTTCTTCTTCTTCTTCTTCTTCTTCTTCTTCTTCTTCCTCTTCTTCTTCTTCTTCTTCCTCCTTCTTCCTCTTCCTCTTTCTTCTTCTTCTTCCTCTTTCTTCTTCTTCTTCTTCTTCTTCTTCTTCTTCTTCTTCTTCTTCTTCTTCTTCTTCTTCTTCTTCTTCTTCTTCTTCTTCTTCATCTTCTTCTTCTTCTTCTTCTTCTTCTTCTTCTTCGTCTTCTTCTTCTTCTTCTTCTTCAGCGTTTACTCCTTTTTTATTTCTATTTTGTTTGTTTTTTACCTTCCCATTGATCTCTATCTCTCTTGCTTATAGAAAGTAGATATATGTTATCATTCTTATAAAGACAATAGTACTGTTGATAAATTTCAAGCAAAATTTCTCATTTTTATTTCTATATAAATCTGTCAAAAATATACTCTCAAGTAATCTCTGCAAAGCTGTAGCCATTGGCTGTATTTAACCAACGTTTCTTTCCTTGTGGGCAATGGCATCTGATGGGTGGTCCTTCCTTCTTACTTCCTTAGTTACTTCCAATGCTAACACTAACCCTATTTTTAGTTTATCGAGGTTAGATTAACCCGACTCGTTTATTCTACATTCTGTTGTGCCAACTTCCATTAACAGAGCAATTGATGCACAAAGCTATTCTTTCTCTAATTTTGAGAATACTTAAATTGATATAATTCCTTCTGCTGATTATTCTGTTATGAATCATTGCTAATCTACAACTGTGTGATGTTTATTAGTTTACTTAAAACAGGTAAGATTATTTTAAAAGGATGGTATATATATTTTTTTATATTTAGTATTCCCTGTTTTGAATCACTGATAGCATATAACATTGTAAATATAATTTGTAAAAAAAAAAAAAAAAAAAACGAACATAATTCAGTTAGAAAATCTCATTGTATCCCATTTCTCAACATTAATAAAATTAATCATTCCTACAACATTTCTTTTTTGTGTAAACACACCTCCCATGACATTATAGTAGTGTACTTATATAACAATACCTTTAACCTAAATTTGAGAAATATTAACACAAGTTTTCAACATTTGTAAACATAGGTTAATATTCATTCTTGGAAAAACAGATTTTATTGGTAGTGTTTATGATTTTTATTGATTTCGTTC
The DNA here is from genome assembly GCF_046742065.1 of Oratosquilla oratoria. Taxonomy (NCBI): domain Eukaryota; kingdom Metazoa; phylum Arthropoda; class Malacostraca; order Stomatopoda; family Squillidae; genus Oratosquilla; species Oratosquilla oratoria. The sequence continues at coordinate 199,758 of NW_027467532.1, forward strand.
AACGTTACAAACTCCTCCTCTATTACGAGGTTAGAACGATGCCCTTCATAGAGAACTTTGTAGCGTGGAATTTCATGAACCATACCCTTGGTTCAACTCGCCGGAGGCAGGGTTCAAACTACCATCACCTCGACCCTCGCTGAAAGTAACGACGTCCCAACTCGCTCGGTTTTTATAATTTTGTCAAAGAATAATTGATCTATCTAAATACCATGAGGTTTCTTCCTTCTCATAAGGGAAGTA
>NW_027467532.1:207500-210000 GCF_046742065.1 Oratosquilla oratoria
TTTTATACTTTGGATAGGTACAACTCTTATTTCTGGGTTTGTTTCTCTTCTTGACTGGGGCGCATTTTTCCCTGATGAGCTACAGTAAAGTCGAAAATTCTTCTGTAACTTTTGAGGATACAGTCCTTATTGTCCTCTTGTAGTTTTGTCAGTAGAAAAAATTTATCCTGTTTTTTTTTCTATGTTTACAATTTTATGAATGAATGTTTTCAAATTTTTCTTTGTTCGTAATACACATGTTATCATGTACTGAATAAGATTAAACAGTAAAGAGTAAGTATGATGAAAATTTATTTCAAGTATTGAGGGGAAAGGGATTGTTTTCTATTTGGTTTGCTTACGAAAGAATGGGATTCTATCTGAAGGCTTTGCATGCTGATTTCTTTGGAGTTATTGCATTGATAGATCCTTTGGTGAGATTAGCTTTTGTGGAGTAACTATTCAAGAACTCCATCATGTTCAGTGGTATAAATACTTGGCAAGGTAAAGTAAGCTCCCTTCTCAACCATGAGTTCGAAATGGAATTAATGTTTTTGATGGTATGGATTTATGGTGGTATGTTTTATGGTTGTTATTTGTACATTTTATAAACTGATGATGTATAATTTTCTTTTCTTATATTTATTTGTTTGTCGTAATCCGAAAGCCCTGGCCAGGCGGGGAGGTGAACTAGCATCGGCCTGAGAAATCCAGCGGCTCGCCGCAACTGAGAGGGCTTTGCTCTACCAGGGTTATTTACCTCCCACTGCACGGGAGTAGGATGGTGAGTTAGTATCTCTAATTTGGTACCACTTAATTAATGTCTGACTTCTGTTGTTTTATGAGTGATTTGAATGATCTTGTGTAGCAGTATCATGAGATTTATCTGTTATTGGGTTTTGTGCAGGTCTCTGATGTTGGGTCTTGTCCTGTGCTAATTTTCTCTGATATGTCTTAGCCTTGTGCTGTTCACTTCCGGTATTTTGTTTAACCTTGTGCTGCATTGTAGCTTACAAATGCTCTGACTGTTAAATGAGGATGCTTTTGTTTCTTTCATATGGCTTATGTATATGTTTTGTATGTGAAAGAGTGTTTAAATGTCCAGGTAGCACACTGTAATTCATTGTCCTGGTGGTGATACTCAGGTGTAGATAGAATGTTAGATTAGGCACTCTTTGGTGAGGGTTCATTTTCTGTAGTAGATTGGGTCTGGCCAACAGGGGTGCTGTTGTTTAGTGGCTGTTGCAGTAATGTAATAACGTTATCCAATTAAAATAGAACTAACACATACCGGGGAGAAAATCAATAACAAAAAGGCAAACAGCACCATGTCGTAGTGTCATGTTGCGCTCATAAATATTCCACGCAACTGCTTTATGGAGTATTACTACAATATATTTTCCAAAAATTAAATATTAGATCGAGTTTATGACCGTACTTAAGCAATGCAACAAATAATAACAGATTAGGAATAAGATTATCACTCATTCAAGTTACGTTAAACCTTGTAAATAGAGCTTGAATTTTTACCGATAGAAAAATCTCAAAAACAAGCATTAGGGCCGGCCACACACGTGCAGTTTAAACTGACAGTTACAACTGTTCAGTTATAACTGTCAGTTGAAACTGCACGTGTGTGGTTATCTTAGTATCACTGAGACGCCCACACACGTGCAGTTTCAACTGACAGTTATAACTGAACAGTTGTTACTGTCAGTTGAAACTGCACGTGTGTGGTTATCTCAGTATCACTGAGATACCCACACACGTGCAGTTTCAACTGATAGTTATAACTGAACAGTTGTAACTGTCAGTTTAAACTGCACGTGTGTGGCCGGCCTTAGAAATAGAACGGTGATTTTTGAAGGTCGTTATTTTTCAATAATGACAGAAAAGGGAAGATGGTTTGAGGGTGGCAACTACAATCAGAAAAAGAGTAAAGGAGAGAGAACGGAAGAATGTGCTGAATGAAGAAAACAAGAGAAGATGTGAACGGCAAATCTGAAACACAAAATAGTGACGCTGAAGGGAAGACCCTAACCCCTGTAGTTGCGTTCGCGGCCAACAGATGGTGCTGATAGAAGTAACCCATTTTCCGAGTTTATTGCACTACCCCCATAAGCTACATGTTTATTCACTTAATTACATTTGGTCATCAGTACAATAGCAACCAGCACAACAAGGGCGTACTAGTGTTATCAGGGGGTTTAATCACTTACGCTGTGGATGGATCCCTAGGAAATGGACGTTAGAGAGGATCAGACTCCATTCACCTGTTCTCAAAACATAAAATTCATATCTTCGCAAAGAGGCAGCCCCGAGGGACTGGGATTCGGTCTCCGGGCTAGACTCAAGGTATTTAAGAACATAAGAACATAAGAATAGAGGAGACTGCAAGAGATCATAAGGCGTGCATTAGGTAGTTCTATGTCCCTTACCCCCCTGTCATCCTTATCCATAAAATTACTTAATCTTATTTCAAAACAGTCAAAGGTTTCAGCGCTCACTACGTGGTTGCTTC
>NW_027467532.1:215000-217500 GCF_046742065.1 Oratosquilla oratoria
AGAATTTCAGTGGTTCCCAAACTAGGGGGCGCGCCTCCCAGGATATCGTGAGGTGAATTCAAGGGGGGGGGGGGCGTGGAGTCATCTGCTCACAAATCATTGGTTTGAGGAGAATGATGAAACCATTCCAAGAACAAATATCTGCAGTTACATATATTCAAAGTATAATGCTGCCAGCCACTTCAGCCCGTTTTTATATAACAAATACAATATCATATAAATAAAAAAAATAAAAAAGTGGGGGGTCTGTTGTAAGCCAAAAGGGCCGTCAAATAAGATGGTTTGGGAGCCACTGGTTTAGGTATATATAATTATATATTATATATATTATATGTTTATATATATTATATATATAGGTATATGAATATATATATATAATATATATATATATATATATATATACTGTATATTATGTTTATATAAACTCTAGGGTAAGGAGGAGGGAAGCGGGTAGGTCCCTAGGTTTTCTTTGGACCAAAAGGGCTCCTGATGTTATGTTTTATCATTATAAGTTATTCTAGTCTTAACCCATAGCCAGAATCAACTTCACAGAGAGTGTTACTATATCGAGTTATGAAAATCTGGAAATAAAAACGAAAATACTAATAAAAACGAAAGTAGAAAAAAAAACATCCTTTTTGATGTTTCTCTTTTTATATTTTTCATCTCCCTCCTGTATCTCTCGCAAACCCTTTCCATGTACTTTTTTAATACTTTACTTCAATCACTTCCTTTTCCTTCCTTCACTTTTCTCTCTTTCACTGAATCATATATTCCTCCGTTTTTCTGCACATTTAGTATTTCTCTTCTTTCACATACACTCCTTCCCCTTTCTCCTTTCCCTTTTTATCTCCTGCCTCACATCTTCCATCTTTCTAAACGATTATTTTCCCCATTGTTTCTTGCATGTTTTATTTCATTTCTTTCCAGTTCCTTCAGAGTTTCAGGTTAAGACACGCTGGGGTAGAGGTCCCCTTCAGCCACGTATCATACTTCATTATAATCTTTCTGAATAAAGCCACACGACTTCAGTCAACTCACGGTTAGAATTGCTTTTTATTAGACGTAGATATGCTACACCTAGCTGCATTGCTCTTGATCCGAGCGGTGTGAAGGGTACAGGAATTAATCTTCATTTACGAGTTGCAAAGATGGTTGAAGCGTTAATTGAGATTTGATGTGTATGAAGCGGATGTTTGCTTATAAAGGTATAAGGGATTTTGGTATTTATATTACATAATAAACACCTAGTTACCTACCTACCTACCTACCTATTTACATATATATATATAATATATATATGTATGAACATATATGTATATATATGTATGTATATATATATATATATATATGAACATATACAGTATATACAAATATATATATATATATACAGTATATATATACGTACACATACATACATGCTGTACATACATATATATACACATACATACATACATACATACATACATACATACATACATACATACATACATACATGCATACATACATACATGCATACATACATACATACATACATACATACATACATACATATCCACATTTATGTTTTCCTGTACTTAATTACTCTTACTTTCTCCGTTTACTTGTCAGCTGTCGATGTCCTCAATAAAAACTACTTATTCATTTTCTATAAACCCACAAAACAGTTGTTTCCTTGGAATGTTATATATGAAAAGGTTGACCAAAACGTTCATATAAGCAGGAATAGAAATATATAATGAATTATCACAGAGTTAGAATAATTTATTTCCAAATATACGTTTAAGATTTGAAGATCCTATTTCAGGTATTTCTTGTTGTACAAAGTGAATGGAAACCATCTCGATCTTCGTTACGATAAGGTAGTTTATAAAGATTGATCCAAACAATGTCAGAGGTTATAGAATTCACTTTATCCGAGGGCAGGACATAGTATGAGGGGATATAGCTATTTCAGTGATTAGGTATAGTATACATATACATACATACATACATTAATACATATTATATATATATATATATGTATATATATGTATATATACTGTATATATATATATATATATATATATATATGTGTGTGTGTGTGTGTGTATGTATACATGTGACGTAAGTGGAGTAGGACACACAGGAGTCTTAGTCTACGAAGCTAATCAGGAATAAACTCAAACTAAGTCTCCTGTGTTTCCTACTCCACTTACGTCAACCTGTCAGAATGTGTCAACAATATATATGTATATATACATATATTCGTGAAGTAAGGAAGCAGGTTTTCTTTGATGCATGTAGAATTAAATACGACAGCATTCTGACAATTGTTAAACTTTTTCTTAATGTTTTCTATTTGTCTTATCAACTTTTTTCAGTTGTAGGGTGAGCTGATACAAGTTCTCCAAAGTTTTCCATTTAATATTCTCGAGCTTTCGTCTTCAAAGAGACATCATCAGGATTGACATAATTTCTGCAATAATGAATACAAATGTTGGTACATATAAGTTACAAA
>NW_027467532.1:222500-225000 GCF_046742065.1 Oratosquilla oratoria
TGTGTATATGGATGGGATGGTGCGGGAGGCATATGCAAAAATAGTGGGGAAGGAACTGGAGATGGTTAAAGAAAACGGAGAGAAGTGGGAGGTGAGCCAGTTGTTGTTCGCAGACGACACTGTGCTTATGGCAGGGTCAGAGCAGGGATTAAGGAAGTTAGTGACAGAGTTTTGGAAGATTTGTGATCTGAGAAAGTTGAAGGTAAATATGGGTAACATTAAAGTGATGAGATGTGCAAGGGGAAAGGATAGCAGTGAGTTGGAAGTCTTAAAGGAGAAAAAGTGGAAGAAGTGAATAGTTTAAGTATTTGGGTTTACATGTGGTAGGAAATGAAGGAATGGGTGTGGAGGTAAGTTATGGATTGAGTGAAGCAAGTAAATGTCTTGGGGGATTAAATTTTTTCATGCGAAATAGACATCTGGGAATGGATGCAAAAAGACAATTATATGAAGGGGCGATTGTGCCATTGACATTGTATAGGGGTGGGGACTTGGAATTTAAGAGAGGCAGAAAAGAGATGTTTGAATTTATTTGAGATGAAGTGTCTGAGAAGTATGGTAGGTGTTACAAATTTGGATAGAATGAGAAACAAGGAAGTGAGGAGGGGACGGGGATGGACAAAGTGATGGTAGATAGGGCTGATAGAATAGCATAGGGATGATTTGGACACATGTAAATAATGAGTGAAGAAAGTTTAGAAAAAGAAGTGTGACATGCAGTGGTGGATGAAGTGAACTTAATTGGAGGAGATGAATAGATGGGGGTGAAAAGGGGTCTCAGCACAAGGGGAATGTATGTTGAGCAAAGAAGGGAGAAGGCAGGAGATAGGGGTGAGTGGAGGGCTGGTGTGTATACTCTGATGAAGCCCGAAGGGATTATCTCCCAGTCTTCTCCATTTTCTGGATGAGGGGACAGAAAAGGGAGAGGGCGCCAGTTGAGTGAAACGGCCTTGCTATGAACGTACTGTGTCTTGCTGCATTATTTCTGATCCGGGCAGGGTACATGAGACAGGGAGGATCATTCATCCACGAGGAGCTAAGAATGGTGGGAAACAAGGGTGATGGATGGAGGAGAAATGGGTAGGAGTTGGTACGTGTCTTTGCCTTGGTTACCATCATTATAAGGGGGGAGAAGCACTTGGTATATAGACAACATGTATGTACCTGTACATATATAAAGTGGTTCTGTATCTGTATTATGTGTATATGTTATGTACATGGGTGTATATGATTCTGTATTTACGTATGAACACTCGATTCTTAATGCAAAATTTGAATTACATTTTCATAATATCCGATAATTTTCTGCTGCTCTGTCTCTCATAGATGTGCAATATGGAACATACACAACTAATGTTGCCACAGATGCAACAGAAGCGCAGTTGAAGATGACAGCTGTCTGCACTCTCTTCACTCTGCCTCTCTAATTGTTTTGTTTTTGTTTTTTCATTGACGTTTTCTTGTTTTCCTTTCTTTCTTATGTTTTCGTTCATTTCCCTTTCTTAGGCTTTCGCTCTTCTCGCTTTCTGCATGTTCTATTGTGTATGTGTGTGTGCGCTTATGCTTGAGCTCTGCGTGTATGTGTGCATGCGTGTGTGTGTGTGCGTGTGTTTTACTTAAATGTGTGTGTGTGCTCCTTTGTGTGTGTATTTAAGTGTTTGTGTTTGTACGTGTGTGCGTTTGTATGCTTTTGTGTGTTTGTTCGTGCATGCATGTGTGTTTGCTTGTATGTGCTTTCCTATGTGTGTGTGTGTGTGTGTGTGTGTGTGTGTGTGTGTGTGTGTGTGTGTGTGTGTATGTGTGTTTGTGCATGTGTGTGTATTTGTTTGTGTCTGTGTTTGTGTATGTGTATGTGTGACGTGCAAACTAATACTATAGGCTTACTCATTACCTTTGAAATGATCAAATGACCATATACATGCTTGCATCATCATTTGATAAGACATTGATGATAAAAGACATTTCCCCTACATTCGAACTTCATGAAACAAGTCATGAAGCAACAATGGAATCTCCCCCCTCCCAGTTCCATTTTCAATGCAGAACCACGGCCCCAATATCTATTTCTTGTCATAAAAGAAACACATAAACGAAACGCACCAAAAATAATCGTAAAATTCGATGGCACACTACGTTAAATATATCTTTTCTTGGGCTTCCGACGACGCCAAGTGTGTGAATGACAACCCAGGCCACGTCATTGTCTCCGTTTTCTGTTGACGCTGAAAATGGGAAGGTACAGAGGTGAAGGCTCATTTTTTGTGTCTTTCATGTTGCATCTATTGAATATTGGGTCTCGAATATATTGAAATGACAATCACTTTCAGAAATTAAACTTGTCTTCAAGATTTCAAAGTGTCATCGTATATGTGTATGTATGAGAGTGTGTGACTGTGGTTTTGAACGCGTATCTGACTATGCGTATCTGTTTGCATTCCATCTTTACATGTTGACGTACATATAAACATTTGTAGCTTAGTATAAATGTATATGTATTTAC